>NC_068309.1:1463301-1465801 GCF_025860055.1 Xyrauchen texanus | reverse complement strand
ACTGAATGACATGAGCGTGCATTAGCTGCCGGTTTTGCTATAAAGTTTGCCCGGGCGAGCTGTAACGAATGCAAAAACACTTTCTTTATGGCCAGATTTGGTTCTAAATGACGTCACACCCGTTCGTTCTTCGATTTCGTATATAAAGTATATTGGGGCCTTTAGAGTTGCAATGTAAACAAAATCCTCGGGCCACATGCACGCTATGAAAACACATTCCTTTAGCTGCATTTACGCCTCTCATCCACACTGCTCTCCATAACCGCGTGCGCTTTGGAAAGCGATGACGTTTGGAAACTGAAAATGGTCTAAAGAGCTCTCCGGATAACAGAGAGAAGTCTCTAAAGCTGCGTTGACACTGCCAGAGACTTTATCGCTGCAGGTCACCAGTGGCTGGCGGTGAAGTCGCTAGTGGGCGTTCCCACTACTGGTTGCCTAGTAACGTTTATAAATTACATTCACGGATGTCATTCCATTGCTGTTGACAGCGAATCTCTTTTCTTGCCACTAAAAACAAACATTTTGGAGGGAAAAGACTAAATATAAATTGAATCAGTACATAAAATGCTTTATATCAAAGATGAATGAGAAACAAGGCGTGCCGTTTGACATAGCGGCGGTTTATCTGCGGCGAAAACGCAAACGGCGGTCTGTCTGGGTCCATAAAACCATTCATTCTCGGAGTCAGCACGGCGAGTACCACCGGCTGGTGCAAGAGCTGCGGCTGGATATACCATATCCATATCATAGAGCACTGGAACATTGCTAACAGCAAGAATTAGCCTTTCATCCATCTTTCTGTTACTGCAGGAGCTGAGAGAGAGAGAGAGAGAGAGAGAAGGATCACGTGAGCTATCCCGTCTTCTCTCCTATTGGCTGTCGCTTCCGTTAGTCGCTCTTCATTTGAATAAAGTTGAACTTGTCTCAACTTTGTCGCGTCGCTGGACACGCCCACATCTAGTCGCCAATGGTCGCGACAGCTCGTGTTGCCGGAAGTCACTGTGCTCTCATTGAAAATGAATGGGATGGAGTCGCTGTCACGCGCAATGTCGCTGGCAGTGTGAACGCAGCTTAAGTGTGCTGGGAGAGTAAAGCATTGGCGTATCTTGTGTGTGTATGTGTGTGTGTGTTAGCTGTATTTATGAAACACATGTATGTGGGTGTTTGTGTTCTGTTTGAAGGGATGTTGTTTATTTACACCCGATGAGCAAATGTGACCGATGCATATTCATGATCAGAGGTGTTATAAACACTGTTGTAAACACTAGAGTCCAATCAGTTGAATATGCCACAGCAAAGGGTCTGAATACTTATGTGTGAATTTGGAAAGTTACTGAAGTATTGAGACGCTCATGTGATTTCATTCATCACAAATGCAAATATAAAGTTCATTCAGCGCGGTTTACCGGACCGTTGAAGATTTTGCATGTAGAAACTTCATGTCAACACACTTGAAAACGGCCCAAGGGAAGTTCCTATGAAGGACATCTCCCCAGTCACATGACATCACTGCTCTGTCAGCCAATCAGAACAATGTGTCCTCTGAAGTGGTGGTGGTGTAGTGGACTAAAGCACATAACTGGTAATCAGAAGGTTGCTGGTTCGACCCCCACAGTCACCATCATTGTGTCCTTGAGTAAGACACTTAACTCCAGGTTGCTCCGGGGGGATTGTCCCTGTAATAAGTGCTCTGTATAATACATTGGTAATCAGAAGGTTGCTGGTTTGGTCCCCACAGTCACCATCATTGTGTCCTTGAGTAAGACACTTAACTCCAGGTTGCTCCGGGGGGATTGTCCCTGTAATAAGTGCTCTGTATAATACATTGGTACTCAGAAGGTTGCTGGTTTGATCCCCACAGTCACCACAATTGTGTCCTTGAGTAAGACACTTAACTCCAGGTTGCTCCGGGGGGATTGTCCCTGTAATAATTCGGAACTAATGAGTAATGGTGTCTCCAAAACCTGTGTGATTAAGTTCACTTGTAAAATGATGCAAGTAGTCTTAACTCAGATTTGTTGTTTCCACTTAATTTTAATTGAATGGGTTTTCCTTATAGCCTCAATTTTGTACACAATAGTTTAAGTTATTAACACTTAATCTGAAGTTTGTGGATTTTTAAGAAAATAAGTTCAAGGAACATAGGCCTAGATATTTAAGTTATGGGCCAAAACTTGACATTTCAAGTTATGTTTAAGTCTTTAAGCTCGGATGGAAGAAAAACAATCGTCAAAATATTAATAACGGCAGTATTGATCGAGACAAAATTGGTGTCGTTTAGAAGTTTAGCAGCTCTACTTTCCAATGCATGTGACATTATGACCAAAACTGAACAAGTGCTTTGAAATCTGCAGATAAATCAGAAGTGTTACATTTTGAGCATTTATATAAAGTTAATTGCGCTAAAAACAGTAAAAACGTCAAACTGATCATATATTAATGTGTCATATGTTGTTGGAAAGCTCTTAAAGAGTAAAATACAACCAGACTATTTGTTTTA
>NC_068309.1:1453301-1458301 GCF_025860055.1 Xyrauchen texanus | reverse complement strand
ATCGAACAGTTAAAAATGGCGGCGAACTTGTGCGATGTTGGGATAAATGACAGCTTATTTAAAAAGTTCAAGGTAACATTATAATTAAAGTTATTACATTTTTTGACAGTAAATGTTTGCTTTATACAATGTGAAGCGAGTGTTTCGCGCAGTGCGATGACATACAAAGTCAATACAAAGATGCGAATAGATGCGAATTCCCGCCGGGCGGGCTAATGAAGTGAATAGCATGACTCGAAGACGTGAAATCGCCTCATTCGTGTATTAGCGCAAGTTGAAATTTTTAATAATTCGCGTGACGTGTTGTCGCGAAAGTCTATCAGCATTGAGATTGTCCGGATGTCACTGACGTACTGACGTAGTAGCAGAAGAAATCTGGAAAAATGAATAAAATAATTGTTGTAGCGGCGTGTGTGGACACCTGGAATTGTACGACACAACGTCATACATGTGCAGAGACCGGACGATAAAAGACATCGCTTGGAGGAAAGTGAGCGAGGAAGTTGCGTTTTGAAAATATGCGCGACTACTCGATTCCAGCGATTGGTTGAACGTTACTATGAACCAAGTCGTAGAAGCTCCGCCTCCTGTCCTTTTCCGGAAGAGAAGCGGGAACACTCGCGGGGTCGCGTTACTCGCGCGAATGCCAGTTTAAACACACATTCATAATTCAGCGGTCAAACTCGCGCGAGCAATGCAAAGCGAAAATGTTCTTTGCGTTGTATGTGAACGCACTATAAGACTAGGCTATCGTTAATTCAAAGCTCTAGGTTTAAGTTAATAAATTACTATGTTGAAATTTTATGGACCAAATTTGATACATTTGTGCTCTAATATGTATCTGACAGAAACTTTACAAAGTGTATATTTATAATATTATTGTTCTATAATATTATTGTAATCTATCTCAGATTAAAATATGACAAATTTGAAATATGACGTGCTGTAATAGACAAATAAATGTTAAAATAGAGTCAAAATATTACAAGGAAAATTACTGACATTTTTATATATATATATATATATATACATACACTGTATATTAACAAATTTAGCCAAAAGGACAGGAAAAGGAGATTCAATTAACTAATGTGGCAAAAAATACACCTTTAAATGTTGTTTTGTTTTTCAGTTAAGGAACATTTCCAAGGCGACACATGTCTTGAGTTTCAAGGTTACAGAGAAGATTATACAAGCTTTTATTTAGTCTCGGCTTGTTTATTATAATGCAGTATTACATTTTAAATCAACATACTTCAACACGGCTATAATCAGTGCAAAATGCTGCAGCTTTTAGCTTGTTTGCATTGGTTACCAATTCATTTTAGGATTTTATTAATTACATATAAGGCATTACATGGTTTGGCACCAGATTATTTAGCAGAATTTATGAAACAAAAGGGTCCCGGGTATCTCAGCGAGTGTTGACTTGACTATCACACCTGGAGTCACGAGTTAGAATTCAGGGCGTGCTGAGTGACTCCAGGCGGGTCTCCTTAGCAACCAAATTGGCCTGGTTGCTAGGGAGGGTAGAGTCTCATAGGGTAACCTCCTCGTGGTCGCTATAATGTTGTTCTCATTCTCAATGGGGTGTGTGGTGAGTGACTCCAGTCAGGTCTCCTTAGCAACCAAATTGGCCCGGTTGCTAGGGTGGGTAGAGTCACATGGGGTAACCTCCTCGTGGTTGCTATAATGTTGTTCTAGCTCTCAATGGAGCGTGTGCTGAGGGACTCCAGCCAGTTCTCCATAGTAACCAAATTGGCCCTGTTGCTAGGGAGGGTAGAGTCACATGGGGTAACCAAATTGGCCCTGTTGCTAGGGAGGGTAGAGTCACATGGGGTAACCAAATTGGCCCTGTTGCTAGGAGGTCGAGTCACATGGGGTAACCAAATTGGCCGGTTGCTAGGAAGGTAGAGTCACATGGGTAACCAAATTGGCCCAGTTGCTAGGAAGGTAGAGTCACATGGGGTAACCAAATTGGCCCGGTTGCTAGGGAAGGTAGAGTCACATGGGGTAACCAAATTGTCCCGGTTGCTAGGGAGGGTAGAGTCACATGGGGTAACCTCCTCGTGGTGGTGATTAGTGGTTCTCTCAATGGGGCGTGTGGTGAGTTGTGTGTGGATCGTGGAGAGTAGCATGAGTCTCCACATGCTGTGAGTCTCCGCGGTGTCATGCACAACGAGTCACGTGATCAGATGCGCAGATTGACTGTCTCAGAAGCGGACGCAACTGAGACTCGTCCTCCGCCACACGGGTTGAGGCGAGTAACCGCACCACCACAAGGACCTACTAAGTAGTGGAAATTGGGCGTTCCAGATTTGGGAGAAAATGCAGAAAAAACCATATGAAACAGATCCAAATGCAAAACAAAATATGATAGAACGTCTGTAGTGAACGCCCCTCGATTACGGAACAGTCTCATTTAAAAACTCATTTGTATAAACTTGCTTGAACTACTTTTTGATATTTGTGTAAATTGCTAGAATGTGCTAAATAAATAAAAGTTATTATATCATTATAGTAATATTAAAAGTTTTGAGAGAAATATTATTTATATAGTTCTATTAAGTATGTGAGGGGCATTTAATAACAACTATTATTACAGCTTCTAAATGTCTTTCTGTACTTGAACCTAAAGTGGGATTTATTTTAACTAAAACACTAAATGTTAAATGTTAAATTAAAAACTTGATGAATTTTAAATGAGTTGTTGCTGTTAAAACGTCCTTTTGTAGCGCCCAAAGCAGTGTTGAGCCCTGAAGGATTATTTCATATATCGGACACACATCTCTTTATGTTGTGTAAGCAGCGGTGACCTCCACTTGACCTTCTGTTGTCATGGCAATGTTCACTTCCCATGAGCCCCTGCTGTAATAACATTAAGTGTTGAGAAGTAACGAGTGAGATTACAGCGGTGTGTGTTTACTACAGTAAATCTCTCTCAGTAAACATCAGATGTGTGTTTTATCTCTTTACACTCCAGCCTCATTATAAAGACCAACAAATCAACTATGATCACTAATGCCATGAGCTGATGCACGATATATCTACAGCTGATTATTGTCCGATAAACCAAACTTTTATTGCGCTGATCATGTTGTTACGGTTTATTTGCTTGCAGGACAGAATCAAAACATTTATGTATACGGTCAGGATAGATTTGTGTGTCACGTGATTCTGTGAGGATCATTTCAACATCTGTACACAGAGTTTGAGTTTTGTTAAATTAAGTCAAACCACGTACTATAGTAGTTTAAACTCAACTTTATTAGGTTAGTCAAACTCAATTTAAAGGAGACCGATTATGCCCCTTTTTGCAGTATGTCATATAAGTGTCAGGTGTCTTCAGAATGTGTCTGTGACGTTTCAGCTCATAATACCCCACCGATCATTTATTATATCATGTTATAAACGCTTCTTTTTGGGTGGAATCAAAAACACGCTGATGTTGTGTGTGTCTCTTTAAATGCAAATGAGCTGCTGCTCCCCGCCCCCTTTCTGGAAGAGGACTGTGCCTTTACAGCTCGTGCTTCGATTACTATAGCAACAACACAACAGAACCGATATGACTGACAGCGTAAGTACCGGAGTTCAGGCAGGACTGGGAAGAGAAATCGGAATTTTACTCAGCAACTGGTCGGAAAGTTGAGCGGGGGGCGTTCACTGTCCTTTTCTGCATATCGTGGTGCCGTTTTGTGGTCTGTTCTGCATAACGCAGCGGCACTATTCGACCCGTTTTGCGATCGACCCACCAGCCCACTCGGTTCTCCCGATGGCCAGTCCACCCATGATCGGCCCCAAAGTGAGTTGACCCACCGGGGAAATGCCCCGTATGCCAGTTTACCAGTCCAGCAGTTTAGAGTTTGACAGATTGTAAGTCCAGATACCAAACTATTAAATGACATTTGTTTCAAGTGTAGTTTTTAATGAATTAGCTAGCAGCTCATTAGCCCTTTTAAAGGGTTAAAAAGATCTTTATCGGCCCAGAAGTTCCACATTGGCACATCTCCTCCATGAACATGTTTCCTGCAGTTTAACTGCTGTCAGTAACACACACAAACAACAGCTGTATGCAAATCACCCTCACTCACCTGACAAACCGACGAGTCAGGTGTGTGTGTGTGTGTGTGTGTGTGTGTGTGTGAGTGTGTATTAATGTGTGTGTCTCTGTATTAATGTGTGTGTGTGTGAGTGTATTAATGTGTGTGTGTGTGTGTGTTAATGTGTGTGAGTGTATTAATGTGTGTGTCTCTGTATTAATGTGTGTGTGTGTTAATGTGTGTGTGTGTGTCATATTTGCATGTATTTTTGTGTAAATTATAAGGGGCTTTGACTGTCAATGATCTCTCTCACACATACAGAGACACACACACTCACACATACAGAGACACACACACTCACACATACAGAGACACACACACTCACACATACATACACACACACTCACACATACACACACACACACACTCACACATACAGAGACACACACACTCACACATACACACACACACACACAGACACACACACACAGAGACACACACACACACTCACACATACAGAGACACACTCACACATACACACACACACACTCACACATACACACACATACAGAGACACACTCACACATACACACACACACACTCACACATACAGAGACACACTCACATACATACACACACACTCACACTCACACATACAGAGACACACTCACATACATACACACACACACACACTCACACATACAGAGACACACTCACATACATACACACACACTCACACTCACACATACAGAGACACACTCACATACATACACACACACTCACACTCACACATACAGAGACACACTCACATACATACACACACACTCACACTCACACATACAGAGACACACTCACATACATACACACACACACACACTCACACATACAGAGACACACTCACATACATACACACACACACACACTCACACATACAGAGACACACTCACATACATACACACA
>NC_068309.1:1438301-1445801 GCF_025860055.1 Xyrauchen texanus | reverse complement strand
ATACATGATGTGTTTTGACAGGTTGAAGAGGAGGAGGAAGAGCAGCGCATCTCTCGAGTCAGTCAGGAGAGACAGAGAACTCTAGATCGACTGCGCAGCTTCAAACAGGTCAGACGTTTCCTCTTGTTGACCCGAGAGAGAGACACATTTTTAGGATTAGTACACATATATGTACACTGTTCTCATTTTAGAGGTTTTATTGCTAACCATCATCTTTGCTCATCACGCAGCGTTACCCAGGTCAGGTGACTCTGAAATCCACACGCCTGCGATTGGCGTACTCCCGAAAGAAAACCGGTCCGGCCCAAACCACCGCGAGACAGGAGCCGCCACTGACGCAGGCCGCTAGCGTGCAGACGGAAGACGCTCCGGCGCCTTTAGAACATTCCGCAGGAGTCCTGGAGCTGTGCAGACCCGACAGTTTCCTGTCTCTGCCCACAATGGGCATGGCCGCCGCTGATCCCGCCCCTACGGCCACTGCGCACGCATCACTTCCTCCTGCCCAAGAGCTCCTGCTGCTGGACTCCTCCACCTCGCCCATCTCCCCTCCTCCTCCTCCTCCACCCCCACCTCCCCCTCCACCTCCTCCACCCCCTCCCTCTCTAGAGGACATGCCCGTAGATGGGCAGTGCCAGTCAAGCAGCCCCCAGCAGCAGCCCATAGCTGAGAGTCCGCTCGCCCCGTTCTCCGCTCGGTTCTTCGACAGCAGTCAGCTGGAGAACGCCAGGAAGAAGCTGAGGAAGACCTCGTCACTGGAGTCCAACCAATGGAGGAGAGGTGACAGAACAAACACTCACAACACCAACACAACTCGTGTTTACTCTTACTGGAACAGTGTCGTGCGCGCCTCTTCAGTTGTGTGGTGGGGCCAGTTAATAATCGCTTAAATCGCATTTATAAATATTTACTGAGAAAGACCCTCAAATAGCAATAATGCAATATATAATGATTATATCATTATAAATATAATCATTCAGATAATTGGCCGGGTCTGTGTATCTCAGCAAGTATTGACGCTGACTATCACACCTGGAGTCGTGAGTTTGAATCCAGGGCGTGCTGATTGACTCCAGCCAGGTCTCCTTAGCAACCAAATTGGCCCGGTTGCTAGGGAGGGTAGAGTCACATGCGGTAACCTCCTCGTGGTCGCTATAATGTGGTTCTCGCTCTCGGTGGGGTGTGTGCTGAGTGACTCCAGCCAGGTCTCCTTAGCAACCAAATTGGCCCGGTTGCTAGGTAGGGTAGAGTCACATGGGGTAACCTCCTCATGGTCACTATAATGTGGTTCTCTCTCTCTCGGTGGGGCGTGTGCTGAGTGACTCCAGCCAGGTCTCCTTAGCAACCAAATTGGCCCGGTTGCTAGGGAGGGTAGAGTCACATGCGGTAACCTCCTCGTGGTCGCTATAATGTGGTTCTCGCTCTCGGTGGGGTGTGTGCTGAGTGACTCCAGCCAGGTCTCCTTAGCAACCAAATTGGCCCGGTTGCTAGGTAGGGTAGAGTCACATGGGGTAACCTCCTCGTGGTCACTATAATGTGGTTCTCTCTCTCTCGGTGGGGTGTGTGCTGAGTGACTCCAGCCAGGTCTCCTTAGCAACCAAATTGGCCCGGTTGCTAGGTAGGGTAGAGTCACATGGGGTAACCTCCTCGTGGTCACTATAATGTGGTTCTCTCTCTCTCGGTGGGGCGTGTGCTGAGTGACTCCAGCCAGGTCTCCTTAGCATTCAAATTGGCCCGGTTGCTAGGGAGGGTAGAGTCACATGCGGTAACCTCCTCGTGGTCGCTATAATGTGGTTCTCGCTCTCGGTGGGGTGTGTGCTGAGTGACTCCAGCCAGGTCTCCTTAGCAACCAAATTGGCCCGGTTGCTAGGTAGGGTAGAGTCACATGGGGTAACCTCCTCGTGGTCACTATAATGTGGTTCTCTCTCTCTCGGTGGGGCGTGCTGAGTGACTCCAGCCAGGTCTCCTTAGCAACCAAATTGGCCCGGTTGCTAGGTAGGGTAGAGTCACATGGGGTAACCTCCTCGTGGTCACTATAATGTGGTTCTCTCGCTCTCGGTGGGGCGTGTGCTGAGTGACTCCAGCCAGGTCTCCTTAGCAACCAAATTGGCCCGGTTGCTAGGGAGGGTACAGTCACATGGGGTAACCTCCTCGTGGTTGCTATAATGTGGTTCTCTCTCTCTCGGTGGGGTGTGTGCTGAGTGTCTCCAGCCAGGTCTCCTTAGCAACCAAATTGGCCCGGTTGCTAGGGAGGGTATAGTCACATGGGGTAACCTCCTCGTGGTCGCTATAATGTGGTTCTGCTCTCGTGGGGCGTGTTGTGAGTTGTGCGTGGATGTCGCGGAGAATAGCGTGAAGGCTCCACACGTGCTATGTCTCCACGGTAACGCGCTCAACAAGTCACGTGATGAGATGCGCGGATTGACGGTCTCAGACGCGGAAGCAACTGAGATTCGTCCTCCACCACCCGGATTGAGGCGAGTCACTACACCACCATGAGGACTTGGAGCACATTGGGAATTGGGCGTTACAAACTGGGGATAAAAATTTGTAACAATTGTAGCCGTTTAAAGTTTAATCATCACGTTAGGGCTAAAACACGATTCCGGTCTTTCCGTCCCCAAATTTAAGACCTCTTTAAATGAAAATTAAGACTTTTGTTATACCATTTAAGATGACCTTAAATTTGAGAAAACTGAATTTGTGAACCCTGGTTTGGCTCCTGCCGAAAACAGGTCATACATGACGCACATTTCATGTGAGTAACGTTGCGTTCCCTCCTCAGCGAGCTCTCCGATGGACGAGGTTTTAGCCAGTCTGAAGCGCGGCAGTTTCCACCTGCGGAAGGCCGAGCTGCGCGTGCTGGCTCCCGATCCGGACGAGGACGACGGGAATAACATTCTGGCTCAGATCAGGAAGGGTGTGAAGCTGCGTAAAGTGCGGCGACAGGAGCGCGGCGTGAAGGGGATGATGCACGATTCCACCGACCCGCTGACACGCAGCATCCACGAGGCACTGAGACGCATTAAAGAGGCTTCACCCGAATCAGACTCGGAGGACGAGACGCTGCCCTGCACAGACTGGGAGAGCTGAACCGCTGCGTGTGTTCAGTGACACGCGTGATCTGCATTACGTCAATACTGACAGCTGAACACATTAATGAAGCAAACATTCACTGAATCGGTTTGTGGAGTGTTATTCCAGTCATTTATTTGTTTTGTTTTCTTCTATTTGTGTCTTTATATATGATAGCGGGAGGTTGTTTTGTTTCGGTAAAAGCTGGCGATATCGAGCGACGGGTCAAGAACAGGTCATATTTCACCCCCAAATCTAAACAAATTGTCTTATTATGAAAACAACGCCTATTTTTAAGATCATTAAAATGGTTATGACAATTAAGCACATTAATGTGAATTGAAAAGTAGCTTATTTATACATTGTGGTCGTTGCTTTTATTTACGCTGATTTACTAGAGATGGACGATTGTGGGTTTTGCCGATACCGATATCTACGGGGGTCACATGGGCCGATAACCGATTAATGGGCGATCGTTTCTAAAATCAATTTATAGTGTTAAGAATATTTTTTATGCTTTCCAATACGACGACGGGCACAGACAGTTATACATATAACCAAGCCCAGAATACTCTTATTTCAGGACTCTTATTTTGAAATGACGGAGAATTGGCTCTATTTACCAAATAAAATTTTATCGCTTTTATTTGCCAGACTGAGGATTTTATATATCACCAGGTGAGGTTTTATATTATTATTCACACGATGTTCGTGCTGGGAACGTTTCTATATAGTCACATTTTTATTTGCGTGCTCTCGCTTCAATTTATAAAAATGTATTTTACGTAATCAAAATAACAAAATGTGCATAATGGATACAAATATGGTTGAATATTTCTCAGATTAAATCCCCACGAGGTGTCAGTGATTGATTTTATTTCACTTCTTGAGGTGGCTGTTATACTGTAGGAGTACAAAATAATAAATCAATAAAAACTATCGGCACCGATTAATCGGTCTACGGCTATTGATTACTACAGAAATTAATTTCGACTCGTTCCTCCTTTAAAAAAGCTCAACTTGAGGTTCCAGTGAGACATGATGGAAGTGAATGCGGTCGATCTGTAACGTTGAAATACTCACCGTTTAGTGTAGACGGATAATTTGGGTTTTACCGATTAATCGTGCCGATAGTTATCGACAAATTCTTTGATGATAGTTTAAGATGTTTTTTATATTTATTCCTCATCAATAAACCTCATATGTGAAATATATCAGCTATAAAAGCTTAATTTGTTAAATACTTACATAAAGAGCATTATAAGGGACCCAAGTGTCTGTCATTTATAAAATAAAAGTCCCTGATGTATTTTGGGCTTCTTTATAATTAAAAGTCCCTCGTTATACACAAAATCGTAATTCTCCCGATTATTATTATTATTATTATTTGATTTTTTTGTTGCACGATAAACTTCTTTTGGGATTTTATTCATGTTAGTCTCTTGTAGACTCGATGTCGGCGCACGTCATAGCAAGAAAATATTACGAAATCTATCAAACTAATTTTTAAAAACTATCGGCCGATTAATCGGTTATCGGCCTTTTCCACCAGCTTAGTTATCGTAACGGAAAATCCACTATCAGCCACAAGATGTAAACAATATGTGTGTTAACATGATTTTAATGTCATAAAATCACTTACCGCATCTGTGTAACGTTATCTCCATGACGACAAATCGCTATAATCACGATATTACACTTACAAATATTGAATATAACTTGACACAGAAAGGGTTAGAGAGCAGTTTTTATAACTCCTGTATACGGATTGCCCCCATTCACTTCCATTGGAGTAACCCAGATTATTTTTATTTTTTATTTTTTAGAAATGTTTTTGTAGCAATCAAATGCTGTCGATTGAGCTTAACTTGTACCAAACCTGGAATATTCCTTTAATAATTTATGAAAATAATAATTTGTATAATTATTTGTGCTTAATAAGCGGTCTCTGACGCTTTCTGCCTGTCAATCATGTCGCTCGTTCACACAGTATTGCAGCTGCAGGGAATTATTGAGGCTTAATGCCATTTTTATGCCATGTAGTTCATAACAGTTGCCAGTGGAGGGCGCTGTTTTACTGCTGTTGTGTTTATAACCATTCCTGCTCGATGTCGGTCTCAATAAAGCTTGTTTGGTATCTTTAGAGGGCGGGACTTATGGAAAAGGGGGCGTGGCTAATTCAACAGCTCATCTTGATAGCTTGAGGATATTCTAGAACGGCTGAAATCGCTTACAGCGAAAAAAATTTTCATTGTGCAAATTATACAAATTTCTTGTTGGGGTGAAATATGATCTACAGTTCAACACGTCAGTTACACGCGTGTCGACATCGCCCAGTGTTTTACCACAATCATCGTTTTGATTTTAAGGTCTGTTAAATTGTATCTGCTTGTAGAGTTTCTTTGTTTAGCTGCGGTCAATTCCGTTTGATCCGAATTCACTCACGTTACTTGTTACTTTTTTTTGTAAGTTTGCGTAGTTTCTTACATTTCCATGTCTATAGACCAGTGGACGCCTGTGTTTGTTTGACTGTACATCAACTCATCCAGCACTGAAACGCCTTTGAGATCTGTTTCCTTCCGCGAGCTGATTGGACAGTCTGTCACTCATGGTCACGTGCTTTATCCACTTGTGTTATGAAGAATATGTCAATAAGGCCACAGTGAGTGTGATGTGACTCATTTCACTGTGTCACTGTGACGCTGACACCATGTTTACTCACAGCTGTACTGTCTGGTGTCGTTGAACGCACCCTGAACACTGTTCTGATCAATCTGACCCAAGACCAGCAGAAGGGCACAACAGTTTAATTTGACGTTTTCATCACGTGTACTGTATTTAGCTTTTGATATTATGATTTATGTCTTTTAATTATATTAATTGTCATACATGTTCTATGCATCATGTTTCCAGCTGCATTGCAACAACACTACAGTCCTTAATTATTCCACCTTAAAACCGTTAAAGATGCCGATACATGACTGGAGAAGACCCCGAAAACTAGCCAGTCACTAGACATGTGCAATATTATTATAATAGAAACTGATATTTTTCATGTGTATTATATTGTAATAGACAGCAAATCCATCTGCATGTTTGCCTAAAGGACACATGTATTTATTGAGTTCAAATAAATATTTAAAAATGTAAAGCAATATCATACAAATGTAAAATGTAATTTTTGAATCTTCAGTTTTGCTTTTACTCTGCTTTTCCAGCCATTGTACCTATTTTAAATATGCATTTTGCCCCCTTACGTAAATAAAGTATGAAAAGAAACTGTTTGTTGAGATGAGTTAATAATGTGTCTGAGGTGCAGTGACACGGTCTGACCACTGAGTGACTGTGTGGCGCTAGTGAGCAATGAGCGGTGGTCATAGATATACATATATAGATGCCTCATTAGCAGTATAAAGGAAAGGCCATCCAGTGCTTTGACAGATGTGTTCTGCAACCGTCTTTTACAGCCAACTTTCACATGATTTGATTTGCCATAAACAGACAATATTAGAGATGACATTAAAACTTAAATGTTCATATAAATAATGTCGACAGTCTGAAGCTTGGAGGAACTAGAGGTCATAATGCAACGGGATAGATCATAAACATCCTATAATAGTTATAATCATACATTTGTTGTTAAACCATATAATACCAATAGTACACTTAGTAAGTTCCTATATCCATGACTTGGGATATTAAACTATTAAACAAGCTTTAGTCTATAATTTAAAGCTGCTGTGATTGATTTCATGGAAATGGATGTAAACATGTTCGTACTCTGAGATATTCATGAAATAAGTGTGGTGAGATATCTCACCGGTCTCTGAGATGCTCTAGACTCTGTAAACAACAAATAAAACCGTGTCTGCGGTCTCGTTCTCGCAGTATTGTAGCTGCAGGGAATTATTGAAGCTTAATGCCATTTTTATGCCATGTTGTTCATAACAGTTGCCAGTGGGGGGCGCTGTTTTACTGCTGTTGTGTTTATAACCATTCCTGCTCGATGTCTGTCTCAATAAAGCTTGTTTGGTATCTTTAGAGTATGTGTAAATGAGTGTGTGTATGTGTAAATGAGTGTGTGTGTATGAGTGTGTGTGTATGAGTGTGTATGAGTGTGTGTCTGTAAATGAGTGTGTGTGTGTATGAGTGTGTATGTGTAAATGAGTGTGTGTGTGTGTATGAGTGTGTGTGTATATGTGTAAATGAGTGTGTGTGTGTGTATGTGTGTATGTGTAAATGAGTGTGTGTATGTGTAAATTAGTGTGTGTGTATGAGTGTGTATGTGTAAATGAGTGTGTGTATGTGTAAATTAGTGTGTGTGTATGAGTGTGTATGTGTATGAGTGTGTGTGTGTAAATGAGTGTGTGTGTGTGTATGAGTGTGTATGTGTAAATGAGTGTGTATGTGTAAATGAGTGTGTATGTG
>NC_068309.1:1388301-1418301 GCF_025860055.1 Xyrauchen texanus | reverse complement strand
ACTGTCACTGTGCGGTTGCCGCTCTGCATTAGGCCCTGGAAGGCTTGTAAAAGTAGAGGGATAGATTAATGCTGCAAAACCTGATGCAGTCTGCAAGAGAACTGAGACTTGAGAGAAGGTTTGTTTTCCAGCAAGATCCAAAGCAAACGGCCAAAGCTACACAAGAATGATTTCAAAACAACAAAGTTAATGTCCTTGAGTGGCCGAATCAGAGTTCAGACCACAACTCATATTAAAATCTGTGGAGTGAGGAAAAATTGCAGTGTCCAGATAGAGACCTATCCACATCAGCCATCTACTAAACACAGACTCAAAGGGGGTGAATACTTATTATAGGCACTGTATCTTTAATTTTTGTTCTAACTGGTTACCAATGGAAAACCAACAAATAAATACAGTTTCTGCTCAGAATGAACCGGAATGAAAAACATTTAGTTTTTAGTCCCTCGTCATATTCATATTTATACATCGTTGCCTCTAGGTGGCGCCATTTCCAACACGAAGGTTTTCAGCACTTATCTTGTTATTTCATGTAACATAAATGCAAAAATTAATTAATTATTATAGCGACCACAAGGAGGTTACCCCATGTGTCTCTACCCTCCCTAGCAACCGGGCCAATTTGGTTGCTAAGGAGACCTGGCTGGAGTCACTCACCACACGCCCCACCAAGAGCGAGAACCACATTATAGCGACCACGAGGAGGTTACCCCATGTGACTCTACCCTCCCTAGCAACCGGGCTACCCCATGTGTCTCTATCCTCCCTAGCAACCAGGCCAATTTGGTTGCTACAGAGACCTGGCTGGAGTCACTCAATACGCGCTCCACCGAGAGCGAGAACCACATTATAGCGACCACAAGGAGGTTACCCCATGTGAATCTACCCTCCCTAGCAACCGGGCCAATTTGGTTGCTAAGGAGACCTGGCTGGAGTCACTCACCACGCGCTCCACAGAGAGCGAGAACCACATTATAGCGACCACGAGGAGGTTACCCCATGTGACTCTACCCTCCCTAGCAACCGGGCTACCCCATGTGTCTCTACCCTCCCTAGCAACCAGGCCAATTTGGTTGCTAAGGAGACCTGGCTGCAGTCACTCACCACGCGCTCCACCGAGAGCCAGAACCACATGATAGTGACCACGAGGAGGTTACCCCACGTGACTCTACCCTCCCTAGCAACCGGGCCAATTTTGGTTGCTAAGGAGACCCGACTGGACTCACCCAGCACGCCCTGGATTCAAACTCACGACTCTAGGTGTGATAGTCATCTGACTGACTTTTTAAATGCTCCTGGCCCCACCCACAGACCCCTCTGATAATATCAGAGCAAATACATCAATATTGACATGCTGTATATACACTGAATATCCTCAAAAGGCTTTAACAGGTTAAACCGTATCACACGTCGTTGAGGTTTGTTTACCTGCAGCTTCTGTGTGAGTGAATCTTTCTGTGTTTGTAGCTGGTTGGCGTTTTCAACTTCCTCTTTCAGCTTCTCCAGTTCCTGTGAGGATGAAATTCACTCAGTAATGGTTTCAGGTATGAATCAGTTCAACGGTTGTTAGCAGTGGGAGTCTGACCTCCTCCTTAGCTTTGAGTTCGGCTTCAAGTTCTTCAATGGTCTGATTCAGTTCAGTTTTCTGTGTTTTGATGCCTGTTGTTTGTCCACTAACACACTCCAGCTCTGTCACCTGACAAACACACACACAGAGAATCATGTGATCATCACGTACAGTTACGGAGAGTCGACATCTCTGTTGCGTTTGTTTGACCTCTGACCCGTTTGTGCAGTCTCTCGGCCTCATCCTGATACGCCGCCAGCTGCTGTTTCCACTGTTTGACGTTAGCGGTGGACTCGAGCAGCGCCGCCGTTAATTTGGCGTTGTTTCCCTTTAGAGTGGCGAGCTCCGCCTCCCAGTGTTTAGTGATGGACGTCGAGCTGTACGAACCAAACACAAGAAGTGTTAGAGGAACTGAATGTAGCAGGAGTTTCTCACTTGATATTCTGCGATTGATTCAAATAAATAAATGTGACTCCACAATAATAAACATAAACAACTGAAGCTTTGCTGCCAAATTGTGCAACTGTGATTGTCAGAGACGCGGACACGCTCCAAGAGCTTTCCATGAAGTGATTTAAGTGCGTTTGCATTCATATTTAATGTTTGTCTAACACAGTGTTTTAATTTAATGCTTTAGTGTCCAGAGTGGCCGGCGCAGTATGAAATATAGATGAATGCATTAATCGACACATGGCGAGTCTAAACCACACGGGAGCGCAGAACAACTTTAACAGTGGCAGGAAATATTGACGGGCTGAAAGAGACTCAGTTCTTGGTTTTCAACTCTTCCAATAGAACCATGAATAAGATGGCAGCTTTATTTCAGTAACATGCACCTAATGAGACTTCACTGTGAATGTACAGCATTTTTTAATAGTAATAGTGATGTTTGCCTCTGAAGGTGTTTTTAAAGATTTCCTGTTTCAGTGTTCGGTATCATTGTTAAGAAATCGTTCAGCGTTTTTAACTATATAGATTATGACACATTCGGAGACTCTGAGGCTACGTCTACATTAATCCGGATATGTTTGAAAATGGCGTCTTCGTTTCAAAACGCTCTCCGTCCACACTAATGTTTTCCAAAAGTTGCTCGTCCAAACCAAGTGTGCCGCACAAGCCCTCAAAAGTGAAGCCAAAACGTCTCGATCGCCCCCCGGTGGCTGGTCCTAGTATAGGTCATAAGCCCCGCCTCCCCATGTTATTCAACGGGACGTGAGACCAACTAAACAATTAAATTACACTTCACATATCTTTTTTCCAAAGATAGTTTCTGTCATTTACTGTCGTTTCTATCACGTTGATGTCATTTCAAGTGTTTGTTTTCAAAATAAGTTTGTTTTTAGTTATTTGATGCTATAAAAACGCTGCTGTGACATCATGATTGACAGCTGTGATTGACAGGTTCTCTGAGTGAAGTAGTCACTGAAGCACCAACTGACTTTTTTTCGGGATCTTCGGAGGACTGAGGAGATTGGAGCTTTAAATTTAATATCTACATTTCTATAATTAATTATTTCACACCGTCATAAGTCAAAAGGGGCGTGTCCTTGCGATTTGATTCAGCGAGAGTGAGGGCGGGGCCTTGATTTCGCGGCTTTACTTCCTGCTCACTACTGCGCAGGTCTGGTCCTGAAATCGCAACTGCGCAGACTCAAGTCCCAAGATGTCAGCGCCATATCGGGACACTGGTGGCTTCAGTTCTCACAGATGGAAAAGAGCGAAGGGGCGTCGGCCATCTTTTTTTACAGTCTATGGTCAACACTGAAACGTATGAAAATGCTTAAATCATGTCACTGCGCATGCGGGAAATCCCCGCTGCATGTACGCTCTGAAGCGCAATTGTCCTCGTGTTCTGTCGCCTTTGAAGGAACGCAATGTGAAGGTTGTACAACGTGACGTACATTTTTTAACAATGCTATCAAAGTGAGTATCGGGCACAACAGTGCCGCTATAACACCGGCCGCCATCTTGATTGTTTTGGTTGGATAGATCACATGACTAAAAATGCGTCATCGTTTTCCAAAGCGCCAAAATGGCGTTTTCAAATGTATCTACTTTGGAGTGCGTTTTAAAAAACGCCGTCTCAGTGTGGACGGAAGGCCAAAACGGAGAGAAAAAGACGCGCTTTCAAACGAAAACGTATTAGTGTGGACTAGGCCTCATAAAATCACACAAAAAAAATATTTTTAAATTATATATCTCTGGGTGTAAATAAAACGGCTTTATTTTGTTCTCAATCATGTCGACTGTATCTGAGAAACATTTTGTGTTGATATGACAAAGCGATCAAAAGTTACTAACATTACAAATATAATTGATCATAGTGTCCAAAAACATCTCCAAACAAATAAAAGATAATAATTGTACATAAGAACTAATTACACATGCAAACACAACAATGACTAAAGGTTTGCATAGCATGCAGACATGATTTTAGTCATGAGATTTCACAGAATGAGTTTCATTCTGTGTCATTTGAGTCATCATTGAGTCTGTGTCGTGTATTTGGCGCCATCTCCTGGTGGTCATATGTAACATTGTGCTTCATGTGGATTATCTAATGATCTATACATCTGATTATCTTGTGTGTGGACTCGATAGAAAGATAATCACCTCCTCTTGATATGTGATATTGTGTTATATTGTTATGTTCCATTTATACTGAAGTTATAAGTGATAACGCGGCATATATGCAACACTAACATAATTGTCAAAGACATATATTTAGCTGTTACTCGCTATATTTTAGTCTGTGAGTAAAACAAATAGTCTGGTTGTATTTTACTCTTCAAGAGCTTTCCAACAACATATGACACATGAATATATGATGAGTTAAAAAGCAGATCTAGACAGGTGGTCCTGGGGAGGTGGAGGGATAACACTACACATACTGCGCTGCTGTAGCCATTTCCCAGTGTACTGCGTGAGGCGAGTAGCAGCTTTATATATTTTGACAGCTTCTGATTGTGTGCGTAGGTTGAGGTCACCTGTTCAACCCATCAGCCGCACACCATGTAACTGAACTTCCTTGTCATTTTGACAATTATATTTTTTCTCGTAGGCCCTTCTGAGTTTAAAGGGATAATAAACAGAATGAATAACTCTGGTCACCTGTGAGGGAACGGTACAGCGTTGAGCTCCGCGCGGCTCTCGGTGTTGAACGCGGCGACAGGCGTCACTCGCTCGTCGGTTCCGTTGATGTTCTCAGGGGTCACTGGAGACTGAAGGTCTGTCGCGGATTCCTGTGACGTCAAAAACACAACAACAGAAACACAATCACGACAAATGGCAGACGAGGAGAAGTGTTCGGGGAAACCTCTTTGAAAACACTCATTATGTGTGTTATGTTAAGATTTATGTTTGCATGATTAATTCTACACTGGCTGTGGTCACATGACCAACATCTCTGAGGTTATAAAGGAACAATCTGTGAGTGCGAAACTAACATCTGATCGGTGTGAAACACACACCTGTCAATCATTTAAAAGCTTTAAAGAGTGTTGCTTTACTCATGTTGTGAAGCGGCCAATAGGAATGATCGAATGAATTTGATTGGCTTGTTGTGGTGGAAACTCACACATGGAGATGTACAAGTGAGCTTCAGATGTTACCGATGGTTTAGATAAGGGAGGTTTTGGGATCATTTGACTCTTACCTTTGTGTTGCTCCGAATCTGTTTGTGTTTTAGAGAATTGAGTGAAATCATGAGAAAAGCACATGAAGAGTTATTTGAGCAGCAGAACTCAGTTTGACATTGAGTAAATGAGGTGTGTGTAAATTACAGCTCATGTTTGGAATTAAAGGGATTCAGGATGGATTTGTTTTAGTTTGTGTCCATATAGATTTTTAGATTCATTGATGGTTTAACCCTTTAAGCTGCCGACGGCTCCGCAAGAAAACAACATTCATAAAAATATTAATAACGGCAGTCTTGACGGACACAAAACTGGTTTCGTTTGAAAGTTTAGAAGCTCTACTTTCCAATGCATGTGACATTATGACCAAAACTGAACAAGTGCTTTGAAATTTGAGGTCAAATCAGAAGTGTTACATTTTGAGCATTTATATAAAGTTAATTGCGCTGCACATATTATTGCACATCAGTAAAACATCAAACTGATCATATATTAATGTGTCATATGTTGTTGGAAAGCTCTTAAAGAGTAAAATACAACCAGACTATTTGTTTTACTCACAGACTAAAATATAGCGAGTAACAGCTAAATATATGTCTTTGACAATTATGTTAGTGTTGCATATATGCCGCGTTATCACTTATAACTTCAGTATAAATGGAACGTAACAATATAACACAATATCACATATCAAGAGGAGGTGATTATCTTTCTATCGAGTCCACACACAAGATAATCAGATGTATAGATCATTAGATAATCCACATGAAGCACAATGTTACATATGACCACCAGGAGATGGCGCCAAATACACGACACAGACTCAATGATGACTCAAATGACACAGAATGAAACTCATTCTGTGAAATCTCATGAGTAAAATCATGTCTGCATGCTATGCAAACCTTTAGTCATTGTTGTGTTTGCATGTGTAATTAGTTCTTATGTACAATTATTATCTTTTATTTGTTTGGAGATGTTTTTGGACACTATGATCACATTATATTTGTAATTGTAACTTTTGATCGCTTTGTCGTATAAATACAAAATGTTTCTCAGATACAGTCGACATGATTGCGAAGAAAACAAAAGCAGTTTTTCGGAGCTGCCTTATTATATATCCATCCAGAGATATAATATGTCAAAAAATAAAAATTATCTTTGTGATTTTTCAGCAGTTTCTTAGTCTGAGAGTCTCAGAATGTCTCATAATCCATATCATTAAAACAATTTTCTTTACAACAATAAGGAACATTGACCCTCCTTGTGTTTGTCGAGTTTTAAGCCTTTAATTTTGGGTACGCCACTAAAACAAGAAATCCTTAAAAATACCTTCAGAGCTTAAAGGGTTAACTGGTTCAGTTGGGCTCAGGGTCTAATGGTGCGTTCACATTCAACGCAAAGACAATTTTCGCCTCGCATTGCTAGCGCGAGTATTCCCGCTTCTCTTCCGGAAAAGGACAGGAGGCGGGGCTTCTACGACTTTGTTCATAGTAACGTTCAACCAATCGCTGGAATCAAGTAGTCGCGCATATTTACCAAACTTACCAGGTCGTCCAACTTCCTCGCTCACTTTCCTCCAAGCGATGTCTTTTATCGTCCGGTCTCTGCACATGCATGATGTTGTGTCGTACAATTCCGTGTGTCCACATACGCCACTACAACAATTATTTTATTCATTTTTCCAGATTTCTTCTGCTACTATGTCAGTACGTCAGTGACATCCGGACAATCTCAATGCTGATAGACTTTTGCGCCACAAGTCACACGGAGTTCTGGTTCAAGTTGAAAAATTTAAACTTGCGCGAATACACGAATGAAGCGTGTTTGCTTTGTGCCATTTGCTTCATTCGCATCGACTTTGTATGTAATTGTGCTGCGCGAAATGCTCACTTCGCATTGTATGTGAACGCACCATAAGAGGTTTGGATGGGTGCTGCCGGGGGTTTTGTTGGATCATAAGGGTTCTGGTGGTTCCTCCTTACCTTTAAGCGCGGAAAACACGAGACCGGTTTGCGCTTGAGAGATAATGTGATGTAAAGAGTTTTAAAAGTAAAAACAAGAATATAATTAGCGCTGCAAGTGTGTGAAAATGATTCTGTGAGATAGTTTTAGTGATGTACCTGTGATGGGGAGCTGGTTAACTCCATCTTCTCCTGAGATTTCTCTTTCGCTAATCGCGCCGCTTCTTTAAACTCTGCAAATTTTTCTGCAAACTACAGACGGACAAACAGAAACAAGCAAACGATGAAAACAGGAAATGCAGCCATATTGAATAAGAACAATGGTGAATTGTGAGCGCTCACTTTACTCAGATGAGCTTCAGACGAGAAGCCGAGCCCGTAGACTGTGTTGGCGCGACTGTCCGCCCACTGACCGAACTTGTGCGATGTTTTGGTGAAGTTCATGTTTGGTGTGATGGTGCTGTTGATGATCGCCTGCACGAAACAAAGTATCACAATTACACAGAGCACTGTTGGAACGCATGAAAACATGTTTATATACTGTATCACAATACAAATACTGTAAAACATTTATTATTTATAGTACATCATATTTGAGCTTTCTAAAAATTTACAAATGCATGAAATCCATCAGTAATATGATATCTTTAAACTGCACCAATTATATTTACAGTAATATATACTGTATATTTTATTATGTTCATTGTTAACATGCATAATTTGTGCTGTTTACAAGTATTAACACTGAAGTGCTAAAACGGTACTGTCTCTTTAAGACTAGCGGTAGAAGATGCAACGCATTAAATATAACCGCATTAAAGATGCAACGCATTAAATATGTAATGCATTAAATATGTAATGCATTAAATATAACTGCATTAAAGATGTAACGCATTAAATATAACCGCATTAAAGATGTAATGCATTAAATATGTAATGCATTAAATATGTAATGCATTAAATATAACCGCATTAAAGATGTAACGTATTAAATATGTAATGCATTAAATATAACAGCATTAAAGATGCAACGCATTAAATATAACCACATTAAATATGTAATGCATTAAATATAACTGCTTTAAATATAACTGCATTAAAGATGTACATATTAAATATAACCGCATTAAATATGTAACGCATTAAATATAACCGCATTAAATATGTAATGCATTAAATATAACCGCATTAAAGATGTAACGTATTAAATATAACCGCATTAAATATGTAATGCATTAAATATAACCGCATTAAAGATGTAACGTATTAAATATGTAATGCATTAAATATAACAGCATTAAAGATGCAACGCATTAAATATAACCACATTAAATATGTAATGCATTAAATATAACTGCTTTAAATATAACTGCATTAAAGATGTACGTATTAAATATAACCGCATTAAATATGTAATGCATTAAATATAACTGCATTAAAGATGTACGTATTAAATATAACCGCATTAAATATGTAACGCATTAAATATAACCGCATTAAATATGTAATGCATTAAATATAACTGCTTTAAATATAACTGCATTAAAGATGTACGTATTAAATATAACCGCATTAAAGATGTGACGCATTAAATATAACCGCATTAAAGATGTGACGTATTAAATATAACCGCATTAAATATGTAACGCATTAAATATAACCGCATTAAAGATGCAACGCATTAAATATAACCGCATTAAATATGTAACGCATTAAATATAATCGCATTAAATATGTAACGCATTAAATATAACGGCATTAAAGATGTAACGCATTAAATATAACCGCATTAAAGATGTAACGCATTAAATATAACCGCATTAAAGATGTAATGCATTAAATATGTAATGCATTAAATATAACTGCATTAAAGATGCAACACATTAAATATGTAACGCATTAAATATAACCGCATTAAAGATGTAACGCATTAAATATAACCGCAGTAAATATGTAATGCATTAAATATAACCGCATTAAAGATGTAACGCATTAAATATAACCGCATTAAAGATGTAACGCATTAAATAACCGCATTAAAGATGCAACACATTAAATATAACCGCATTAAAGATGTAACGCATAAAATATAACCGCAGTAAATATGTAAAGCATTAAATATAACCGCATTAAAGATGCAACGCATTAAATATAACTGCATTAAAGATGCGACGCATTAAATATAACCGCATTAAAGATGCAACGCATTAAATATAACCGCATTAAATATGTAACATATTAAATATAATATGCATTAAATATGTGTTATATATGTAACATATTAAATATGCGCATTAAATATGTGACGCATTAAATATAACCGCATTAAAGATGTGACGCATTAAATATAACCACATTAAAGATGTAACGCATTAAATATGTAACGCATTAAATATAACCGCATTAAAGATGTAATGCATTAAATATAACCGCATTAAATATGTAATGCATTAAATATGTAATGCATTAAATATAACTGCATTAAAGATGCAACGCATTAAATATAACCGCATTAAATATGTAACGCATTAAATATAACTGAAGTAAATATGTAATGCATTAAATATAACCGCATTAAATATGTAATGCATTAAATATGTAATGCATTAAATATAACTGCATTAAAGATGTAACGCATTAAATATAACCGCAGTAAATATGTAACGCATTAAATATAACCGCATTAAAGATGTAATGCATTAAATATAACCGCATTAAATATAACCGCATTAAAGATGCAACGCATTAAATATAACCGCATTAAAGATGCAACGCATTAAATATAACCGCATTAAAGATGTAACGTATTAAAGATGTAATGCATTAAATATAACCGCATTAAATATAACCGCATTAAAGATGCAACGCATTAAATATAACCGCATTAAAGATGCAACGCATTAAATATAACCGCATTAAAGATGTAACGTATTAAATATGTAACGCATTAAATATAACCGCATTAAAGATGTAACGTATTAAATATGTAACGCATTAAATATAACCGCATTAAAGATGCAATGCATTAAATATAACCGCATTAAAGATGCGACGCATTAAATATAACCGCATTAAAGATGCAACGCATTAAATATAACCGCATTAAAGATGCAACGCATTAAATATAACAGCATTAAAGATGTAACGCATTAAAGATGTAACGCATTACATATAACCGCATTAAAGATGCAACGCATTAAATATAACAGCATTAAAGATGTAACGCATTAAAGATGTAACGTATTACATATAACCGCATTAAAGATGCAACGCATTAAATATAACTGCATTAACGATGTAACGCATTACATATAACCGCATTAAAGATGCAACGCATTAAATATAACAGCATTAAAGATGTAACGCATTAAAGATGTAACGCATTACATATAACCGCATTAAAGATGCAACGCATTAAATATAACAGCATTAAAGATGTAACGCATTAAAGATGTAACGTATTACATATAACCGCATTAAAGATGCAACGCATTAAATATAACTGCATTAACGATGTAACGCATTACATATAACCGCATTAAAGATGCAACGCATTAAATATAACAGCATTAAAGATGTAACGCATTAAAGATGTAACGCATTACATATAACCGCATTAAAGATGCAACGCATTAAATATAACAGCATTAAAGATGTAACGCATTAAATATAACCGCATTAACGATGTAACGCATTAAATATAACCGCATTAAAGATGTAACGCATTAAATATAACCGCATTAAAGATGTAATGTCAGGATGTTTTCTTTAAAGAGCTCCGGCTCCACTTATTCCACAATGAGAGTGCTTCTGTATTTAATTATTTGGTATTGTTGCATTATAATTCACTCATACTTTGTGATGTGCATCAGCTGAACTGTTTGTAAAGTGTCGAGTGCATCTGTGATCTGTGTAATTCTTCCTCTCATCAGTCAGTCGTGAACTGCAGCACTGCTCTCAAACATCATCATTAGAGTTTAATGTCATCTCAAGTTACCTTCAGTGACATCAAACGAATATTCGACAACGAAGATTTTAGTCAGCAATTTTTTATTGTTGATAGTGTCGACTAATCGTTTCAGCCCTACTCCACAGGCCCACTCTCTCGTGTGTGTGTGTGTGTGTGAGACTGCGGTTTGACTGTATGACATCACCACTCATGCTCTGACCTTTGACCCATCCAGGCTGATGATGCGGTAGACGTTGCGTGTGCTGTCGTAGAAGTACGACACAGTGACGGCGTGTTTGCTGGTGGGCAGCCAGTTCTTTTTAGTGTTCGGGTCGATCTGGAAGACGTGAGCGCGAGTGCTGAAGATCGGCTGCTCCCTGGAAGAAACAACAGCACACGTGTGATCCGTACTGACATCATCACTGCATTCAAACGCACGGACAACCGATTATGATCCACTACAAACACACATAGTGTTGAGAGATTATCAGTAAAACCACAGTGTGTCACTCACTAAGATGACAGAAGACTCATAGAGATTCTTGCAGCCGCAATGCATGATGGGACATGAGGAACAACACACACAGTCACGCCATCTGAGATCAAACACCAGTAAGAACAACTGACAGTAATTTGAGTTTGACCTACACCAGCGCAGATTATGACTAGTCCTGGATTATGAAGCATTACCATGTCGCTTTAGTCCAGGACTAGAGTTAATCCGTGCCGCTGCAGATAAGACGAGTGTGCGTTTATCAGTTTATCAGGCAGTGTCGTCTCTGAGATCATAGTGGAAATCCCATCATGTAAAGCACATTTCCCTGTTCCTCCACAACACTGAACATTTGAGCTTCCTCGTGCCACATACCGTGTTTGCTCGTCTCTGGTCCAAAACCTCGTGAGCCGATGAAGCTTTCGGTATTTTAAGACATCTGACGCACTCCTGACGCTTCTAACAACTAGACTACATCATTATATTATCTAAACTCGAGTCTATTTATGCTGGAATCTCATCATTTCCCAAAGCATGTGTTGTGGTGGAGAGAAATGCAGTTTGAGTGGATGAGAGGTGTAAACGTGGGGTCATTAATGCATTTTCAAACACACTAATTACTGTGGTCGTGGCCTGAGGTACGGCACCTCGTTTTGGCCAAATTCTAGAGCAGCATCATATTTTATCCATCAGCATTTCAGTTAGAAAACTGCTCAAATATGAACACAAGTGATTCAGGGGGATTTAATAAGTCAGTAGATCTCCAATTCAGCTGGAAATAACACAGAAGTCAACATTACATTAATTATTCATGATTTTGAGATGTTACATCAGACATTATCATAATTTATTCAGATTCAAAGTAACGTCCAGCATCATCCAATCACTGTCAACCATGTTCAAATAAAACATTATAAACATTGTGCTGTCTGTCTGCACTGGTCTCAGAACAGTTATAGGAGAGCTATAGGATGCTCCCTTGCTCCCTATTTAGTGCATGACTTAACCTCCAGTGTGCTGTCTGTCTGCACTGGTCTCAGAACAGTTATAGGAGAGCTATAGGATGCTCCCTTGCTCCCTATTTAGTACATGACTTAACCTCCAGTGTGCTGTCTGTCTGCACTGGTCTCAGAACAGTTATAGAGAGCTATAGGATGCTCCCTTGCTCCCTATTTAGTGCATGACTTAACCTCCAGTGTGCTGTCTGTCTGCACTGGTCTCAGAACAGTTATAGGAGAGCTATAGGATGCTCCCTTGCTCCCTATTTAGTGCATGACTTAACCTCCAGTGTGCTGTCTGTCTGCACTGGTCTCAGAACAGTTATAGGAGAGCTATAGGATGCTCCCTTGCTCCCTATTTTGTACATGACTTAACCTCCAGTGTGCTGTCTGTCTGCACTGGTCTCAGAACAGTTATAGGAGAGCTATAGGATGCTCCCTTGCTCCCTATTTAGTGCATGACTTAACCTCCAGTGTGCTGTCTGTCTGCACTGGTCTCAGAACAGTTATAGAGAGCTATAGGATGCTCCCTTGCTCCCTATTTAGTACATGACTTAACCTCCAGTGTGCTGTCTGTCTGCACTGGTCTCAGAACAGTTATAGAGAGCTATAGGATGCTCCCTTGCTCCCTATTTAGACCATGACTTAACCTCCAGTGTGCTGTCTGTCTGCACTGGTCTCAGAACAGTTATAGGAGCTATAGGATGCTCCCTTGCTCCCTATTTAGTACATGACTTAACCTCCAGTGTGCTGTCTGTCTGCACTGGTCTCAGAACAGTTATAGAGAGCTATAGGATGCTCCCTTGCTCCCTATTTAGTGCATGACTTAACCTCCAGTGTGCTGTCTGTCTGCACTGGTCTCAGAACAGTTATAGGAGAGCTATAGGATGCTCCCTTGCTCCCTATTTAGTGCATGACTTAACCTCCAGTGTGCTGTCTGTCTGCACTGGTCTCAGAACAGTTATAGGAGAGCTATAGGATGCTCCCTTGCTCCCTATTTAGTACATGACTTAACCTCCAGTGTGCTGTCTGTCTGCACTGGTCTCAGAACAGTTATAGAGAGCTATAGGATGCTCCCTTGCTCCCTATTTAGTACATGACTTAACCTCCAGTGTGCTGTCTGTCTGCACTGGTCTCAGAACAGTTATAGAGAGCTATAGGATGCTCCCTTGCTCCCTATTTAGTACATGACTTAACCTCCAGTGTGCTGTCTGTCTGCACTGGTCTCAGAACAGTTATAGAGAGCTATAGGATGCTCCCTTGCTCCCTATTTAGACCATGACTTAACCTCCAGTGTGCTGTCTGTCTGCACTGGTCTCAGAACAGTTATAGGAGCGCTATAGGATGCTCCCTTGCTCCCTATTTAGTACATGACTTAACCTCCAGTGTGCTGTCTGTCTGCACTGGTCTCAGAACAGTTATAGAGAGCTATAGGATGCTCCCTTGCTCCCTATTTAGTACATGACTTAACCTCCAGTATGCGTCTGTCTGCACTGGTCTCAGAACAGTTATAGAGAGCTATAGGATGCTCCCTTGCTCCCTATTTAGTGCATGACTTAACCTCCAGTGTGCTGTCTGTCTGCACTGGTCTCAGAACAGTTATAGAGAGCTATAGGATGCTCCCTTGCTCCCTATTTAGTGCATGACTTAACCTCCAGTGTGCTGTCTGTCTGCACTGGTCTCAGAACAGTTATAGAGAGCTATAGGATGCTCCCTTGCTCCCTATTTAGTGCATGACTTAACCTCCAGTGTGCTGTCTGTCTGCACTGGTCTCAGAACAGTTATAGGAGAGCTATAGGATGCTCCCTTGCTCCCTATTTAGTACATGCCTTAACCTCCAGTGTGCTGTCTGTCTGCACTGGTCTCAGAACAGTTATAGAGAGCTATAGGATGCTCCCTTGCTCCCTATTTAGTGCATGACTTAACCTCCAGTGTGCTGTCTGTCTGCACTGGTCTCAGAACAGTTATAGAGAGCTATAGGATGGGCCCTTGCTCCCTATTTAGTGCATGACTTAACCTCCAGTGTGCTGTCTGTCTGCACTGGTCTCAGAACAGTTATAGAGAGCTATAGGATGCTCCCTTGCTCCCTATTTAGTGCATGACTTAACCTCCAGTGTGCTGTCTGTCTGCACTGGTCTCAGAACAGTTATAGAGAGCTATAGGATGCTCCCTTGCTCCCTATTTAGTGCATGACTTAACCTCCAGTGTGCTGTCTGTCTGCACTGGTCTCAGAACAGTTATAGAGAGCAATAGGATGCTCCCTTGCTCCCTATTTAGTGCATGACTTAACCTCCAGTGTGCTGTCTGTCTGCACTGGTCTCAGAACAGTTATAGAGAGCTATAGGATGCTCCCTTGCTCCCTATTTAGTGCATGACTTAACCTCCAGTGTGCTGTCTGTCTGCACTGGTCTCAGAACAGTTATAGAGAGCTATAGGATGCTCCCTTGCTCCCTATTTAGTACATGCCTTAACCTCCAGTGTGCTGTCTGTCTGCACTGGTCTCAGAACAGTTATAGGAGAGCTATAGGATGCTCCCTTGCTCCCTATTTAGTGCATGACTTAACCTCCAGTGTGCTGTCTGTCTGCACTGGTCTCAGAACAGTTATAGGAGAGCTATAGGATGCTCCCTTGCTCCCTATTTAGTGCATGACTTAACCTCCAGTGTGCTGTCTGTCTGCACTGGTCTCAGAACAGTTATAGAGAGCTATAGGATGCTCCCTTGCTCCCTATTTAGTACATGACTTAACCTCCAGTGTGCTGTCTGTCTGCACTGGTCTCAGAACAGTTATAGAGAGCTATAGGATGCTCCCTTGCTCCCTATTTAGTGCATGACTTAACCTCCAGTGTGCTGTCTGTCTGCACTGGTCTCAGAACAGTTATAGGAGAGCTATAGGATGCTCCCTTGCTCCCTATTTAGTGCATGACTTAACCTCCAGTGTGCTGTCTGTCTGCACTGGTCTCAGAACAGTTATAGAGAGCTATAGGATGCTCCCTTGCTCCCTATTTAGTACATGACTTAACCTCCAGTATGCGTCTGTCTGCACTGGTCTCAGAACAGTTATAGAGAGCTATAGGATGCTCCCTTGCTCCCTATTTAGTGCATGACTTAACCTCCAGTGTGCTGTCTGTCTGCACTGGTCTCAGAACAGTTATAGACAGCTATAGGATGCTCCCTTGCTCCCTATTTAGTGCATGACTTAATCTCCAGTGTGCTGTCTGTCTGCACTGGTCTCAGAACAGTTATAGAGAGCTATAGAATGCTCCCTTGCTCCCTATTTAGTGCATGACTTAACCTCCAGTGTGTGTGAAATGAATAAGTTGGGCGGGTTTATAATGTGGGTCAGGAGTACTGTAGGGTGTGCAGGGCGTCTCTGGAGTACAGTCTCACAACGTTATTCAAGTGTGTTCAACAGAGACCTGCGGCGGTAATTTAACAGCACACGTTCATTCATCATCTAATTACTGATATTAATTACAACACAAGCAGTATAACTGAATATGTCTGTTGGTTAAACCCCCACAGACGTCTGAACGAGGTGATTTCTATAATGTATCTCGTTGTTTTGTGCTCGTTTAGATGTTTGTGAACAGTTTCCCGGTTTGTCCTTGAGTGCATGACACAGAATAGCACGCAGAGTAACAAAGTAAACCGAAACTGTTTAGACGACGCATCAACTTTGATGAATATATTGTGTTGCACGTCACTAATTATGTCAGTCTGAGAGGAACATGTGAATTAATGTTGAAATGTTTTGAACCCTCTGGTGCCCCATCAATTATTTACTCTACACACACTTTTACTGTCAGCGGCGGATTCATCACCGGACATCCAGAACAGTCCTCTCATGTGTGCAATCAGTGTGTGTGTGTGTGTGTGTGTGTGTGTGTGTAGTGTGTGTGCGATCAGTGTGTGTGCGATCAGTGTGTGCGATCAGTGTGCGATCAGTGTGTGTGTGTTTGGCACTCAAGAGTGTTTTGACATTGTAGGAGGAAATCTGCTCTTATCACACACAACTGACACTGAATTTAACTACAACACACCAGACCATTGTTCAAACAAGTGTGTGTGTGTGTATCTCTGTTCTGTCCATTACAACACAGAGATAAGTCAAACTGGCTGATGAGCTTTTCACATCAGCAGTTCTCTTACACACACACACACATTATTCACACACACACACACACACTCAGTTAATGAACACACATACAGGCCAAGGGTGAGATTGTCCATCTGGTCACAGTGCAGTCACAATCCAACCAATCACACGCACACACACACACACACACACACACACACACACACACACACACACACACACACACACACACAACTGGTTTGTGATTACATTTGCTTTCATTAATGTTATATTTAAGTTATATATCAGTTTAATATGAGAATAAGTGATCTATCAGTGGCTTCTAGAAATATTTGTGCTAATATGTCCTGCTCTAAACATCCTGATCAATCACATAATCAGTAAAACATTCTTATTGATTAGTGCGGTCACGCCTCGGTTCAGTTCATGACAGGGTTGTTATTGTTTACCAAAACTAATAAAAAACATTTTGGTTTACTAAAATCAAATAAGATAAAGATTAAAAAAAAACTCAAACTACATGAAAATCTTGCCTTGACAACAAACTAAAATGTAATTAAAAACACAAAAACTATATTTAGTTTCCATATTTTTCATACAGTTTTCATTAAATTTTTACACCCAAAACTGTGAATATCATGGAGAGATATGAAGTCATGTGCAGTTTTGAACGGTCAGAATGTGTGTAACGGGGTATACTGTAGTGATGCCATCTGCGTGTAACGGGGTATACTGTCGTGATGCCATCTGCGTGTAACGGGGTATACTGTCGTGATGCCATCTGCGTGTAACGGGGTATACTGTCGTGATTGCAGCTGCGTGTAACGGGGTATACTGTCGTGATGGCAGCTGCGTGTAACGGGGTATACTGTAGTGATGGCAGCTGCGTGTAACGGGGTATACTGTAGTGATGGCAGCTGCGTGTAACGGGGTATACTGTAGTGATGGCAGCTGCGTGTAACGGGGTATACTGTAGTGATGGCAGCTGCGTGTAACGGGGTATACTGTCGTGATGGCAGCTGCGTGTAACGGGGTATACTGTCGTGATGGCAGCTGCGTGTAACGGGGTATACTGTCGTGATGGCAGCTGCGTGTAACGGGGTATACTGTCGTGATGCCAGCTGCGTGTAACGGGGTATACTGTCGTGATGGCAGCTGCGTGTAACGGGGTATACTGTAGTGATGGCAGCTGCGTGTAACGGGGTATACTGTAGTGATGGCAGCTGCGTGTAACGGGGTATACTGTCGTGATGGCAGCTGCGTGTAACGGGGTATACTGTCGTGATGGCAGCTGCGTGTAACGGGGTATACTGTCGTGATGCCAGCTGCGTGTAACGGGGTATACTGTCGTGATGCCAGCTGCGTGTAACGGGGTATACTGTCGTGATGGCAGCTGCGTGTAACGGGGTATACTGTCGTGATGGCAGCTGCGTGTAACGGGGTATACTGTCGTGATGCCAGCTGCGTGTAACGGGGTATACTGTCGTGATTGCAGCTGCGTGTAACGGGGTATACTGTCGTGATTGCAGCTTAGTGTAACGGGGTATACTGTAGTGATGCCAGCTGCGTGTAACGGGGTATACTGTCGTGATGGCAGCTGCGTGTAACGGGGTATACTGTAGTGATGACAGCTGCGTGTAACGGGGTATACTGTCGTGATGCCAGCTGCGTGTAACGGGGTATACTGTCGTGATGGCAGCTGCGTGTAACGGGGTATACTGTCGTGATGGCAGCTGCGTGTAACGGGGTATACTGTAGTGATGACAGCTGCGTGTAACGGGGTATACTGTCGTGATGCCAGCTGCGTGTAACGGGGTATACTGTCGTGATGACAGCTGCGTGTAACGGGGTATACTGTCGTGATGCCAGCTGCGTGTAACGGGGTATACTGTCGTGATGGCAGCTGCGTGTAACGGGGTATACTGTCGTGATGGCAGCTGCGTGTAACGGGGTATACTGTCGTGATGCCAGCTGCGTGTAACCGGTATTTCCATCCCGGAATGGCCTTGTCTGCAGTGGAAACGTGCAGACCAGTTCCAGAATTCACACCGTTCCAGAAACCCGAACCATGTTGGTGGAAAAGGGCTCTCAGACGCCAGGAGAAACCGTGAGCTGGAGTGTGCTGGAGTTGATCTCCATCGCCACCCGTTTTAGAGACTTTGCTGCTTTAGAGGATGATGCCTTGGGTGACCGTTCCCATCTTCTGGAGCAGATTCCTCAGCCGTCCTCCGAGACGTGGAGTCCTCTTCCTGATACTCTCCCGTCCAAAAACCCCAGGAAGAGAAGGACCGCTCCTTCTCTTCCTAGGGTTTTTGGACGGGAGAGTGTCAACAGTTCCTCCAAGGGTCACTTTTTTGGAGGAGCCCGCTGTCGCCCTGGCAGACCCTCTGGAGAAGTCACGTGCTCTTCCTACTCATTTGCTCCCCGGCCACACCTCCTCGTTAGCCCTTGATTGTGTGTGTTTCACCTGTTCTCTATTTCCTTTGGGTGAATATTCCAGCCTTGTTCCTCTGCTTGTTGATGGTTCATCAGAACCCTTCTAGCCTACAATTTTGCGACAGGTAGGTGTCCTTTGAAGGCTGCAGTACACCGAGTGTCCTCCTTTAAACAAGCGTCGTTTAAACGAGACGGCCTTCGTAGGACAAATGGAAATGGAACGTAACAAGGTTGCTATGACAACATGCCACCCTTTAACAAGCGCGAGTGCTTCGAGTGGCAAGGGAACGCATGAGGTACATTTCAGGAGAGTTAGAATGATGTAAAGAAAATAGATTTCTCAGGTGTACTTTTAGTCTAATACTTTAATTACATATTAAGATAATTATACATATTATCAACTCTGCACCCATCTACTGAGGTACTTCAACTTGGGAATTAACATTCCTTGCGTTTGAACATCATATTTACGGGCAAATATCTGTTGAAGCAAAGAATTGTGGGTTGTGAGTACCCACGAAGGGTACACCTCATGCATCCTCCGAATTCCTGTGAAAGAAGGTCGCATTCGAAAACTGCATTCGAAGTGTCCAACTCGCTATTCTGAAAGGAGACGACCTCGATGACGTATCCCGCCGACAAATGCGACCTCCGGAGGACGCAGCCTTCCAAACGAGGCACAGCCTCTGTCAGGACAGTCAATGGCAGGCGCATGCGCTGATGATGTGCACAGACGATGACCACGAATGAAGCGATGTCACGTGTTTGTGTCATGCCATTTGAAAATCTAGGCAGTGCACAGTCAAGTCGTGCGGCTGTGATGATGCCGCAATTTGCGTCACATATACTGAGGGTGGGGCAGGGGCGGACCGGGAAGAGAAATCAGCCCAGGAGTTTACATAGAAACTGGCCCAAAAGTTGTTGAGCTGAGGGGGGGTGTCACTGTCCTTTTCTGCATAATCGCTGCCCCCTTTGGCATATCGCGCTGCCGTTTAGTGGCCCGTTCTGCATAACGGGAAAAGTCCCAGTTCTCCCAATGGCGAGTCCTCCCCTGTGCCGTGGCCATTACTTTGACCAGCCGTTCAGGAAATCTCCCGACGGCCAGTCCGACCCTAGTGTGGTATATACAGCACTTACAGTTAAATAGAGCCGTCTAACTCGCCATTTACCGCCGTTCCTTTGAATCCAATGTTTTGAAGGTCCAGTCGATCCACACTTCACAATCTCGCCGGAAATAGTAGGTCATCTGGGTATTTCTCCAGGGGCGTAGATTCTCTAGATGTTTCTTTAATATCTTTAAGTATCATTTCGTCAATAGTATGCTTTAATAAAATTGTTTACTTATCGTCATGATGTAACTTTGTCTTGTCTTTGTTATCGTGGACCAAACAAAAAATAAACTTTGTCGGGACGCTGGCTACCACCCCCGGAGTCGCGACTTTGAATTCAGGGCGTGCTGAGTGACTCCAGCCGGGTCTCCTTAGCAACCAAATTGGCCCGGTTGCTAGGGAGGTTAGAGTCACATGGGGTAACCTCCTCGTGGTTGTGATTAGTGGTTCTCGCTCTCAATGGGGCGTGTGGTAAGTTGTGTGTGGATTGGGGAGAGTAGCATGAGTCTCCACATGCTGTGAGTCTCCTAAGCAACCAAATTGTCCGGTTGCTAGGGAGGGTAGAGTCACATGGGGTAACCTCCTCCGTGGTGATTAGTGGTTCTCGCTCTCAATGGGGCATGTGGTGAGTTGTGTGTGGATTGTGGAGATTAGCATGAGCCTCAACATGCTGTGAGTCTCCTAAGCAACCAAATTGTCCGGTTGCTAGGGAGGGTAGAGTCACATGGGGTAATCTCCTCGTGGTGGTGATTATTGGTTCTCGCTCTCAATGGGGCTTGTGGTGAGTTGTGTGTGGATTGCGGAGAGTAGCATGAGTCTCCACATGCTGTGAGTCTCCTAAGCAACCAAATTGTCCGGTTGCTAGGGAGGGTAGGATCACATGGGGTAACCTCCTCGTGGTGGTGATTAGTGGTTCGCTCAATGGGGCATGTGGTGAGTTGTGTGTGGATCGTGGAGAGTAGCATGAGCCTCCACATGCTGTGAGTCTCCGCGGTGTCATGCACAACGAGTCACGTGATCAGATGCGTGGATTGACGGTCTCAGATGCGGAGGCAACTGAGATTCGTCCTCCGCCACCCGGATTGATGTGAGTAACCACACCACCACGAGGACCTACTAAGTAGTGGGAATTGGGCGTTCCAAACTGGGAATAAAAATACAATTCTAAAAAATCCCTTAGTCAACAAACGTTTTCGTCAGGGATTATATGTACAAGATTAACACTGAACATGGGTAAACGCTTCACGCTACAACCCGACCCAATTGTCAAGCCAAATCTACTCCCTTGTTTTTCTCGCATTAAGATTCGGACATGCTTCTCCATTGCCATAATCTATATATATATGGATATTCGGATGCCGCGATAGTGATTCGTATCAAAGATATCACGTTCGCTTATTGTCCCCTTAACTTCCAAAAATGTGACATCAGAAACCTTTCACTGAGTATTATGACATCATCTCTGACAGGGCCAATCAGTGCGCTCCGCTCCAGAACTGCTGCAGATTTGCCTGCTTTCGTCATGTTTCGTTTGGCTAATTTAGTACACTTCAGATACAACAGCTATTTATGGACCCGTCTCTGGAACAGCACTGAAGAGTGGAAGGACTTTTACAACGACAACAACAACAACATGACATCATCTGATCTCAGAGTGATCATTAAATACTGTGATGTCATAATGCGATGATGTCATCAAAACTGAATTCAGACACAAAAAACACAGTGATCCGTCACCTGAAGCAAATGATGAAATAATCTGTGCATATATGGTGTAAAGATCTGTTCAAGCAGTATTCAGCAAATTATTTACTAAATAAATAAATAAATAAAAAAGTGCCAGACATACACACACGTTTAACTTGTATCATTGTAAGACCATGGGGTGCTAAACCATGTTTAAAAATGTGAATATCAGTCAGTACAACCAGATTCATATTCAAGTACCATAGTATTTAAATGGCAGTACCATGATATTCTGCAGTAGCAGCAATGCATAACACTGACATGCACCATGTTAACAGCATGTAATCATTCATTACTATGATGTTTATCAGAGTCACATGTAGTAAATCATGGTAACATACCCCATCTTGCTCGCTTCTCTCTCTCTCTCTCTCTCGTGCTGTTTGTGTGTAAAGATGATCGTGTTGTTGCTGTTTTTCTCGAATGTTTCAGTCCGACATGAATGATGTGAATCAGTGTTTCATCATGATGCCCGAACAGCGCGTTCACTGCAAATCAACCGCGAACAACATCATCCATATATCGGCACAAATCTCCTCAATGTTCATTTCTGTGTGTTTGTGCATCAGCATCATCTCCACACACTGATCATTCAGATCATTTCATGCTCTGTCCGTGTCATCTGTCTCATTCATCATCTCTTCTCCACCGCGCTACGTCATCACGCACTCACGTCACGCCCCCCAAATATGACGTCATGGACAGTGCATGCGTGTCGTCACATCCTGAAAGCGCTTCGAACGTTGAAATTGGTCGTAAGAAGAATGACACATCACTAAATAGTACTGAGAAATGATTAGCACTGTGAGGAGCTTCTTTATGTCTTACTGTATTGTATATTTAACCTTTTATCATGTATATTTATTGAGGAGAGTTCTTTTATTTCTTCTTCTGTAATCTAAAATACTGTGAACATGTCAGATATGATGTCTCTGTCACTTTGAGGAAAGGTTGATTTTCTCCCATTTTCTCCCCAATTTGGAATGCCACATTCCCAATGCGCTCTAATGGTACGTTCACTTACAACGCGAAGCAAGCGTTTCGATAACATGCAAAGCCAATGCAAAGATGCGAATGCAGCGAATGGCGTGACTCGAACACGTGACATCGCTTCATTCGTGTACTCGTGCGAGTTCACATTTTTCTAAATCCGCGTGACGTGTTGTCGCGAAAGCCTACCAGCATTGAGATTGTCCGGATGTCACTGACGTACTGACGTAGTAGCAGAAGAAATCTGGAAAAATGGATGATATAATGGTTGTAGCGGTGTGTCATACATGACACAACGTCATACATGTACAGAGACCGGACAGATAAAGACATCGTTTGGAGGAAAGCGAGCGAGGAAGTTGGACGACCTGGTAGTAGAAGCCCCTCCTCCTGTCCTTTTCCGGAAGAGAAGCGGGAATACTCGCGGGGTCGCGTTACTCGCCTGAACGCAAGTTTATCACAAATTTAATCCAGCGAAATTTTCTTTGCGTTGTAAGTGAACCCACCTTTAGACACAAGTCCTCATGGTGGTGTAGTGACGTGCCTCAATCCGGGTGGTGGAGGACGAATCTCAGTTACCTCCGCGTCTGAGGCCGTCAATCCGCACATCTTATCATGTGACTTGTTGAGTGTGTTACCATGGATACGTAGCGCATGTGGAGGCTTCACGCTATTCTCTGTGGCATCCACGCACAACTCACCACACGCCCCACCGAGAGCGAGAACCACATTATAGCGACCACGAGGAGGTTACCCCATGTGACTACCCACCCTAGCAACCAACCCAATTTGGTTGCTTAGGAGACCTGACTGGAGTCACTCACCACACGCCCCACCGAGAGCAAGAACCACATTATAGCAACCACGAGGAGGTTACCCCATGTGACTCTACCCTCCCTAGCAACCGGGTCAATTTGGTTGCTATGGAGACCTGACTGGAGTCACTCATCACACGCTCCATTGAGAGCGAGAACAACATTATAGCGACCACGAGGAGGTTATCCCATGGGACTCTACCCTCCCTAGCAACCGGGTCAATTTGGTTGCTAAGGAGACCTGACTGGAGTCACTCAACACACGCCCTACCGAGAGTGAGAACCACATTATAGCGACCATGAGGAGGTTACCCCATGTGACTCTACCCTCCCTAGCAACCGGGTCAATTTGGTTGCTATGGAGACCTGACTGGAGTCACTCATTTTAGGTTTGAAAGTCCCTCATTTTAGGTTTTGTTGTTGTCGTCTTTACTCTTTACAATTAATAATGTTTATTTTTCTTAATTTGTCCCTTTATTTTGACCGGCACGTGGATATAAAAACAGAGGTGCGTTGATACACTGACACACGGGACGGAGAGGTGCTGCTGTGAGAGGGGTGGCCAGGCTTTTGTCCGGGGGGCAGGGATCCCCCCCCAGGCCCACCTCTAGCTCCGCCCCTGATCCTAACAACTCAATTTATATACAATTCTGCAACGCTAGCATTTGAGCCAAGAGTATAATTGACCATGTTTTGAACTCCTGCTACTCTAATGTTTGTTAAACAAGCTTTAATATCACGTAATGTAGGAACTTTGACACATTTATCGATATTATTTAATGAAAGTGAATGTTTATCACTTATTTTGCACAGGTTTTGTGACGTCACGCACCTGCATCTTGGAGAAATTTGGGGTTGAAAAGTTTTGCACGAGTTTCCAAGTTGGAATTGCGACTTCAAGTGGCGTTCCACTGCACTTTTCCCACTCGGACGTTGGAAAATCCGACTTTTCCTGTTGAATGGAATGCAGCCATGGATCTTCAATTAAAGTCACAGTCACAATTAAACCAAAGGACACACAAATAAACTCTTGTATCAGTGTTAAAATGACACATTTACCACAAAAGAAAACGAAACACTTCATTGTACAGAACATTAATCAGATCATTCAGCACTTATTTTTGTCACTGATGTTTAAGCTGCATGAGAAAATGACACAAGTGCAATTAATTAAAATTATTTTGATTATTTAAAATGGTACTTTTAAGCCCACAGCCAAGAATAACACGTGATTTCGCTGGATATGTCGTCACACTTTATCTTTATTTAGGTTATATTGCAGTAAATGCATGTCTTGAGCCGTTGCTTATGTGTGGCTCCATCTAGTGTACACATGAATTAAATGCACTTGAAAACATCTAGTGTCCACCCATAAGCCATGAATGCATAGAAATACAAATATGTACATTATATTTAGTTTTGCACATAGGAGGGGCGTTTTTGGCCTTTTAGTGTTATATGAGCCACTTATGAAGTTATAGGGGGGCAATCTCCCCTGTGAGGAATCGTTTACAGCAGGGGTGTCCACACTTTTTTGTGTGATGATCTACTTTTAAATGAGCAACTCAATAAGATCTACCAACTAAAAAACACAGTTTCATTTAAAATAAGAAAATGCTTGTTGGGACTACTGCATGTATCCCTACATGGAATTCATCTTCTAATTAATAAACAAATATATAATAATGTTCAATGTTGATATCATTCAGTTTTAACACTAAACCCAAAACACCTACAGCACAATAGATTACAATAGTCAGGGCATTTACCAGTAAATACTGACCAGGCCATGTTTTGTTTATTCAGTTGCCATGACAACTAGGTTTGAAGCATAAGCGCCTAACGCCCGTTTCACACATCCTCCGTATACAGTACAGGAGCAGCGCGCGCTATAGTGCTTTCACATATGCTGCGTGTGCAGTGCGCTACTGATCCGCAGTTTCTGTGTGCCACAATATCAAAAATGTATTAGTAATTTTGATTTTAAATCCAAACGTTAACTTTGACATTAAGACATTGAAACAGTATGAAAATTAATTTTAATCATTGTGATTCTTTGTTTTACATGTAGTTCGAGTTGTTGACAGAAGAAAAACTATCGCGCTATATCTGTTGCTAAGAAGGAGAAGAACGAGATGCATTTGGGTTCACTCAGTCAAACGAGGCAGGAGACAGTTTGGTGCTTGTCTCAGAACTTAGACTTTACAGTGACCGGCACCTAAAGTACTTTCGGATGAGTGCCGAACAGATTGTTCTTTCTCTGGTTGGAGCAGACGTCACAGTGCGTCCATCGAATCATATATGATGCCATTTTGCAACTTTTGGGACTATAATTATACTTTATTGTTTTTCTTGACAATGTAATTTAATAACTGTAGAACACATTAACTGAAATTATGCGTATATGATGAAATTATTACAGTTTCTTGACAATATATGTCTATTTTAATTCAGTGCGGTGCAGCGCAGCAAAAATAGACTCGGTCCGTAAACGATCGCTGCTCTGCTGTATACGCACCGCAACTGCAACGGATCGACGGACTGCATCCGCGTGCAGTGTAAAAGCTCTAACCTGTTAACATGGGAACGGAAAAAAATACGGACCGCATACGCGCCGCAAACGGAGTATGTGTGAAACGGGCGTAACCGTACGTTCAAACCAGAAGCGGCGACAGCGTCAAAATTCGCTCTGGCTGCCCTGCCTTCGAGGACGCTCGAGGACGCTCTGACGTAGTTGAAATAGGCGGCAACGTTTGTTCAGAATGCTTTGTTTTGTGAACTATATTTAAAGGGGGCCGCAATTTAAACATCCAGACATGTCGACCATTTACTTTTTACCGACCGATCACAAGTAGCGTATATCCTCATGAACTCTTTAAAATGTGAAAATAAGAAATCGATCCATGGCAGAAAGTAATTAAAATTACTGTTGTTTGTTATGAAAATAAAATACATTTGTAATAATAACTGTGGTGTTGGTCATATATTACAGGGAAACCCGTCACGGCAATAATTCGTTTCTCCATTTTATCTTCGGAACGAATGCTTGGTGGGAACCAAAGTTTACACGGTTATATTCTCTAGACTTCGCTACAGCGGAGCACTTCTATATTCCAATAGGTTGCGCTGAACCGCGTCACAGCTCATTACCATAATGTTGACTGCACTTGAACTTCCATCTGACGCCCACACGCCCAAGACTTCGCCGCGCCGCTTCTCGCCGCAGAGGCGCTGGCTGTCATTGAAAATGAATGACTTCCGGTCGATTTGGCGCTCCGCGCCTCTGGTGTGAGCGTGCGAGGCGGCGGAGCGTCAATCGACGAGTCGTCATTCAATGACAGCCAGCGTCTCGGCGGCGGCGCGCATCGTATGGCGTCAGATGAAAGTCGTGCAACATATGTAATAGCTGTGACGCGGCAACCTATTGAATATAGAAGTGCTCGCTATGCAAGTCTAGAGACACAATGTAAACTTTGGTTCCACCAAACATTCGTTCGAGATAAATGGAGGAAAACGATTATTGCCGTGACGGTTTCAGTAATATATGACCAAGACCACAGTTATTATTACAAATGTATTTTATTTTGATAACAAACAACTATAATTTTAATTACTTTCTGCCATCGATCGATTTTAAAGAGTTCATGAGGATATACGCTACTTGTGATCGGTCGGCAAAAAGTAAATGGTCGACATGTCTGGATGTTTAAATTGCGGCCCCTTTAAATATAGTTCACAAAACAAAGCATTCTGAACAAACGTTGCCGCCTATTTCAACTACGTCAGAGCGTCCTCGAGCGTCGAAGGCAGGGAGCCAGAGCGAATTTTGACGCACTCGCCGCTTCTGGTTTGAACGTACAGTAAAGCGCGGGGTGCAAGGGTGCGACAAAAAAGGGCCTATGACCTCCATGCCCGTTGTCGCCACTTCACTGCTGGTGAACTTGTTTGGGTCTATGGCCCAGTCAGATAAATAGGCAGGTGCCGCAAACTGGACAGCCACTGGGTAGGGCCGTGCCCGATCTTGGAGCGGGTGGGAGAGGTTGTGTATCGGGTGCAACTGCCTTCCTGTGGACGCAAGGTGGTGCTCCATCTGGACCGGTTCGCACACTATAAGGGCTCTGCAACACCTCAGTTACACCGTCAAAGTGAGTCTACATCACCCTCATCTAGCCCTTCCAGGGGGAGGGCTCTGACAATCAGGCAGAACAAGTGACTGTTTACCCAATGGATACGCCGCAGAGGGGGCATCCTAGGACAGAAAGGAGACCTCCGGCAAGATTCCGGGACTTTGTCCTTATTGTTATTGTGTTGCACATTTCTTTCAGAGCTGTTGTGGGGTGGGGTGGCGCCGCCCATCCCGGACTAATGGGGGCAAGAGAGAGAATGTGGGTAGACGGGGTTCATGCTGTTTCAAGTGTAAGGTGTGGCTGTGGCCGAAAACAACCAATAAATAAACAAAAATGTTATCGAGATTGGCGTCCTGCATTATCATTACACGCTACAATAATATGCTGTTGAATACAAACATGTAAACAGTCTCTTTATATTTGTCATGTGATTGAGTAAAGAGAGTGTTACCTGAGCGGGAGTCCACTGATCCAGACACAGGTTGATGCTCTGATAGAATCCCATTGCACCTCTGAACCGGTTCTGATCCAGCACATGGCCATCATCACTTAATATCCTATAGATAAGTGGTGCTTCCACTAACCCGCGTCCTTAACAAATCCCATGCTGTGATTTGCTGCTGCACCCGTGATGCAAGAAAACTTTACATTTTCACATTTAAATGATATTTATTCAATGAACACATTTAACAAAGGGTTAAATGTGTTCAAACAAAAATCTTGCTTTTTTTCTCTCTCAAAAATCCTGTCATGAAAAGTTGTTAAATCCTTTAATTTATAAGCGAGATAAGAATGAATACTATAATATGTTGTGGTGTCTACTTTCTCTTCAAAATCATAATAATAACTAGATAGGTACATTTCCTGAAGAAAATGTGAGTGGTGCTTGCCGTGGCAAAACTCGTGAAATAGCATGTTATAGCTTGTTGCTAAGCATTAAAATGATGGTCCTAGAAAGCATTCGTTTTTCATGATGGTAGCATGTAGGTGTTAGGTTTATCACATAACTATGCCATGCTAGCATGTGTTAGCATGATGCTAGCACGTTTTTATCATGTTTTAACACTTCGCAAGGCGATGCTAACATGTGTTAGCATGATGCAAGCACATATTTAGCATGTTTTAGCACTTCGCTAGGTGATGCTAACATGTGTTAGCATGATGCTAAAACATATTTATCATGTTTTAGCACTTTGCTAGGTGATGCTAAAATGATGCTAACAAGTTTTAAACATATTTTAACACTTCGCTAGGCAATGCTAACATGTGTTAGCATGATGCTAGCACGTTTTTAGCATGTTTTAGCACTTTGCTAGGCGAAGCTAGCATGTGTTAACATGATGCTAGCTCGTTTTTACCATGTTTTAACACTTCGCTAGGCTTTGCTATCATGTGTTAGCCTGATGCTAGCATGTGGTAGCATTATGTTAGCACGTTTTTAGCATGTTTAGCACTTCACTAGGCGATGTTAGCATGTGTTAGCACATATTTAGCATGTTTTAGCACTTCGCTAGGCGATGCTAAAATTATGCTAACAAGTTTTAAACATATTTTAGCACTTCGCTAGGCGATGCTATCATGTGTTAGCATGATGCTAGCACGTTTTTAGCATGTTTTAACACTTCGCTAAGCAATGCTAACATGATGCTAGCACGTTTTTAACATGTTTTAACACTTCGCTAGGCAATGCTAACATTTGTTAACATGATGCTAGCTCGTTTTTAGCATGTTTAACACTTCGCTAGGCGATGCTAGCATGTGTTAGCCTGATGCTAACATGTGGTAGCATGATGCTAACACGTTTTTAGCATGTTTTGCACTTCACTAGGCGATGTTAGCATGTGTTAGCACATATTTAGCATGTTTTAGCACTTCGCTAGGCGATGCTAAAATTATGCTAACAAGTTTTAAACATATTTTAATAGCGACTATCAGTGTTAGAGCTGATGCTTTATACATGTGTTAACGCATGATGCTAACATGATCTGCGTTTTAACATGTTTTAACACTTCGCTAGGCAATGCTAACATTTGTTAACATGATGCTAGCTCGTTTTTAGCATGTTTTAACACTT
>NC_068309.1:1328301-1383301 GCF_025860055.1 Xyrauchen texanus | reverse complement strand
TCTGGTCAGCAGCTGCGGCCTCAACGCCTTCACTTCAGCCACATTACCCAGCAGCCCCAACATGTTACGATGCAGCTCCTGTTTATCAGGAAACTCCTGAAATCAAAAGAGCAGCTGGATGTCAACTCACCCCAACATGACGACTGTGAGCTACTCAAACCCTCCTCAAATGTAGTATATACTTGGACAGAACACAAAATCAGGGTTTGACACACACAGTTCTACAAGCGCTCAAACGCAAGCACTAAGAGACCTTCAGACAGTCCAGGAAGAGATTCATGCCGTTACACTCCAGAAACATCTGACAGTTATCAGGCGTCTCATCCGTGATGTTCCACAGAGCACTCCACGAGAACTCCATCACCTGATCACACTGACATCACACACATCAATGACATCATCAACGACATCATCACATCAATCATTAATACAGATGAAGTTAAAATGTAAATTCAGTCATTGTTTACTCACCCTTGTGTTGTTAAAACCCCATTTGACTTACTTTTTTTTTTACTTCTAAACATGTCTGAAGAGTTTGTAGTGAATTGATGCATTTCTGTGCCCAGCCTTATTTTTCTGAACGGAGTATTCGGAAATCAAACAGAAACATAGAGGAGCGACAGGCTGCCACAGTCACAACGTGTCCTAACCTGACGGCGAACGACACATGATAAAAGGTTTATTTTCTATGTTAATCAAAGTTTTCACCCTAATCAGCGGTGACGAGTGACGGGACATTCTATCGATTACTTGTTTTCTATTTTCAGCATTGCGTGGGTAACTCCGTCCGCTCGGTCCAAAAACTTTCAAATAAAAATAAGGCTGGGCACAGAAATGCATCAATACTTCAACTACAAACTCTTCAGACATGTTTAGTAAGTTCTGTTCTCTGTTTTGTGTGCAGTTGTGTTCTGTTGTCACCATCACTGTTTTTATAAACAAACGCGTTTTCGCTTGAACGCCCCCATGTCGTGAGGGGTGCGTGAACTGTTGCTCTCGTGTCCTATCATGAACACACACCGGAGATCAACGGTCAGTGAACATTTACACTAAATCTTATCGTATGCTTTCATAACAATCATGAGTCTCATGAATAATTAATTAGACTTCTGAATGATACTTTTGTGTTCTTTTGAAGCTTGAAGAGGTGTCACCATAAACTGCCATTGTATGACATCACTGAGCACAACATTTATTCACAATTTCCCCCTTTGTGTTCAGAAAAAGATAGAAAGTCATATGGAGTTATAACAACACAGGAGTGAGTAAACAATGACTGAATTTACATTTTTGGGTGTACTGTCCCTTTAAATAAGTTACGCAACTCACCATTTTGTCCTGCAGTTTCTTCTGTATCAGATTCAGCATTGTCTGTCACACAAAACATTATTTTCTGTATGACTTGATGACACAAATTTTTAAATACTATTTTTTGCAGCACCATAAAACTCATAAATCGTGAGCTAACCTTAACAAATCCCATTTTGCCGACGGCTTCTTTGTGGTCGTTATCGACCTGACAGACGAGAGCGTTACACAGGTGAACAGCGATGCGCTGGATGGACTCGTCCTGACGTGCCGGCTCAAGAATCTTCAGCAGTAACAGATTCACACGGTGATACTGAAACTCCAGTTCCTCGGGAATACTGAAGTTACACAGCGTCAAACAACAGTTCCTCTGGACCTACACGAACAGAAATGCCTCGTTTTGTTTACAGTCACAGGCAGCTAATGTACCTTGACCAGAGTGTGAATATGGAGCTTTTCTATTGCTGCTCGTCAAAGCTAATTACTATACATTTAAAAATGTCATTGCCTATGACAGCTTAAATGCTCCTTGAAATCATGTGTGTGCGTTTAACTCACCGTGACCTCTTGGTACTGCTCCATGCCATTGAGCACCACCTGTATGACCTGTCTGCGCAGACACACGCTCTGATCATTGCGGTACTCAGTGTTGGTGAGGTAAAACAGGGCGGCGCTGCCCGTCACCTGAATGCTCTTGTCATATTTATGAGTCTTCAACGCTCGAATCACCAGCTGACAAACACATGAACAACATCAACAGAGAACCTTCACAAAATACAAAACAACAGTAGTTTATTATTGGTTCTATGATACATTTTTCTGGTTAAATCTATGATCAGTTCTAGATCAGCTCTATGTCTTGTTCTATGGACGGTTTTCCTGGCTGATTCTATGATCAATAATTGATTGAGTCTATGATCGGTTCAATGATCAGTTCTAGATTGGCACTATTATATTTTTTGTTGGTTGGTTCTATAATCAGTTTTATTAACGGTACTAGATATGTTTTCCTGGTTGGTTCTATGATCTGTTTTTCTGGTTGGTTCTATAATCAGTTCTAGATCAATTCTATAATTGGTTCTATGGTCTGTTTTCCTAGTTGGTTCTATGATCTGTACTAGATCAGCTCTATGATCAGTTATATGATCTGTTTTTCTAGGTTCTATGATCAGTCCTATGAACTGTACTGTACTAGAATAGGTTTTTCTGGTCCATTTTATGATCTCTTTTCCTTGTTTGTCCTATGATCTGTTCTAGATCTGCTTTACAATAATTCTAGATCATCCCTATGATCGGTTCAATGATCAGTTCTAGATTGGCACTATTATATTTTTGGTTGGTTGGTTGTTCTATAATCAGTTTTATTAACGGTACTAGATATGTTTTCCTGGTTGGTTCTATGATCTGTTTTTCTGGTTAGTTCTATAATCAGTTCTAGATCAACTCAATAATTGGTTCTATGGTCTGTTTTCCTAGTTGGTTCTATAATCTGTACTAGATCAGCTCTATGATCAGTTATATGATCTGTTTTTCTAGGTTCTATGATCAGTCCTATGAGCTATACTGTACTACAATAGGTTTTTCTGGTCCATTTTATGATCTTTTTTCCTTGTTCGTCCTATGATCTGTTCTAGATCTGCTTTATAATAATTCTAGATCATCCCTATGATCAGTTCAATGATCTGCTTTCTAGTTGGTTCTATGATCAGGTCTAGATCGATTTCATGATCAGTTCTAGATCAGCTCTATGTCTTGTTCTATGAACGGTTTTCCTGGTTGATTCTATGATCAATAATTGATTGAGTCTATGATCGGTTCAATGATCAGTTCTAGATTGGCACTATTATATTTTTTGTTGGTTGGTTGGTTCTATAATCAGTTTTATTAACGGTACTAGATGTTTTCCTGGTTGGTTCTATGATCTGTTTTTCTGGTTGGTTCTACAATCAGTTCTAGATCAACTCTATGTTTTGTTCTATGAACGGTTTTCCTGGTTGATTCTATGATCAATAATTGATTGAGTCTATGATCGGTTCAATGATCAGTTCTAGATTGGCACTATTATATTTTTTGTTGGTTGGTTGGTTCTATAATCAGTTTTATTAACGGTACTAGATGTTTTCCTGGTTGGTTCTATGATCTGTTTTTCTGGTTGGTTCTACAATCAGTTCTAGATCAACTCTATAATTGGTTCTATGGTCTGTTTTCCTAGTTGATCTGTACTAGATCAGCTCTATGAACAGTTACTGTATATGATTTGCTTTATTATAATTCTAGATCATCCCTATGATCAGCTTTCTATTTGGTTCTATGATCAGTTCTAGATCGGCTTTAGACCTTCAGACCACCACCGACAGATTATTAATATGAGTGTATTAAACTGTATTAAACATAACAGAAAACAAAACAACAGTAGTTGTGCCAGTAGTTACCTGCAGTGCTCGCAGGAGTTGACTGCAGTGCTGTATTCTGGCGATGTCAAAAAGTTGGTTAATAGCTCGATGGGCCAGTTCTGGACGCTGTTCTGTGTATGCCTCGATAGCATTCAGGATCTGATCCTCATTCTTTGAACCTGTGACCTGAAAAAACACACACTATGGTCATAACACTGCACATCCCATCATAACAGCTGCAGTATGAAACAGTGTGTGTGTGTGTGTGTGTGTGTGTGTGTGTGTGTGTGTGTGTGTGTGTGCAGTACCTTATACGCAGGTATGTGTGTGACATTGCAGAGTGTGGTGTTGTAAAGTCCTAAGAACTGCAGTGGTCTCTTTAACTCCTGAAACGGGTAAATGCTGCTCTTACATGGCTCAATGCTGCAAAACACACATACACTCAGATCAAGTCAATGCTTCACAAACACTGAAGTGAAAGATGGGATCGGAGATATGTGTGTGTGTGTTCACCTCGGGGGTCCCGTGGCTTCTTCAAACTGTGGCACAGTGCAGTTGTCCAGCATGATGTGTCCAGAGATGTCCAGAGACACCAGATTGACCAAACCCTGAACAATACTGCTCAGAATCTTTTTTGTCAACTTAAACTTAGATGTTCTCTGATTTTCTCTGGAAATATCCAGATGTCTGCCGAAAGACATGAAGAAAACATCTCATCAGTTTGATCAGGCGCTTCTGCAGATGTGACACGAAATCACATTATGAACTTTTAAGTAAACGTCATTAGTTCTGTGATCAATTCTATAAACAGTTCAAGATCATCTCTTTGATCAGTTCAACAATCTGCCTTCCTGATTGGTTCTATGATCAGTTCTATCACCGGTTCTCCTAGTGGGATCTGTAGTCCCTTCTATATGATCTGTTTCCCTTGTTGTTTCTATCATCAGTTTTCCTGGTTGGTTCTATGATCTGTTATCAGTTCTAGATCAACTCTATAATTGGTTCTATGGTCTGTTTTCCTAGTTGGTTCTATAATCTGTACTAGATCAGCTCTATGATCAGTTATATGATCTGTTTTTCTAGGTTCTGTGATCAGTCCTATGAACTGTACTGTACTACAATAGGTTTACTACAATGGGTTTTTCTGGTCCATTTTATGATCTTTTTTCCTTGTTCGTCCTATGATCTGTTCTAGATCTGCTTTATAATAATTCTAGATCACCCCTATGATCGGTTCAATGATCAGTTCTAGATTGGCACCATTATATTTTTTGTTGGTTCTATAATCAATTTTATTAACGGTACTAGATATGTTTTCCTGGTTGGTTCTATGATCTGTTTTTCTGGTTCGTTCTATGATCTGTTCTAGATCAGCTCTATGATCAGTTATATGATCGGCTTTATTATAATTCTAGATCATCCCTATGATCAGTTCTAGATCGGCTTTATTATTGGTTCTATGATACATTTTTCTGGTTAAATCTATGATCAGTTCTAGATCAATTTCATGATCAGTTCTAGATCAGCTCTATGACTTGTTCTATGAATGGTTTTCCTGGTTGATTCTATGATCAATAATTGATTGAGTCTATGATCGGTTCAATGATCAGTTCAAGATTGGCTCTATTATATTTTTTGTTGGTTGGTTGGTTCTATAATCAGTTTTATTAACTGTACTAGATATGTTCTCCTGGTTGGTCCTATAATCTGTTTACCTGGTTGGTTCTATTATCAGTTCTGTGATCTCTTTTTCAGATTAGGTCTATGATCAGTTCTAGATCGGCTTTATGATAGTTCTAGATCATCCCTATGATCAGTTCTGTGATCTGTTTTCTTTGTTGGTTCTATGATCTGTTACATTTCAGCTTCATGATCAGTTCTAGATCAGCTCTACAATCGGTTCTTTGATCTGTTTTCTAGTTGGTTCTACGATCAGTTCTAAATCGGCTCTACGATAGGTTCTATTATCTTTTTTTATTGGTTCTATGATCAGTTTTATTAACTGTACTAGATATGTTCTCCTAGTTGGTCCTATAATCTGTTTTCCTGCTTGGTTCTATTATCAGTTCTGTATTGGCTTTAGTTCTAGATCAGCTCTATGATCAATTTTATGATCTGTTTTTTGGATTAGGTCTATGGGCAATTCTAGGAGACAGTTAGTCTCCTAGTGGTAAAATCGGGTTGTAATATCTGTTCTCAAGAGCATAAGGATATCACTGATCTCAGACTCATCCAGTAACTCCTCACCTCAATTTGCTCATCTGCAGCAGTGTGTGGATCAGATCCTCTGTCAGATCAACATTATAGAGCACAAGAGATGCCAGTCGCTCCTTCCACTGGGTGAGAAATGCCGGGCGGGGCAGATGGATGCCCGACAGGTCCAGAGAGGTGAGAGCAGGCAGCTGTTTTAACAGAGTCTCTACGTCAACATCTGCAGGAAGACCGCCCAAATTTAGCAGCCGTAAATGGTTGAAGCCTTGGAAATTAAAGTCCTGTTCCATTGTGTGCCTGTGGAGACGCTCTTCCAGATCTTCATCATCATCATCCTCACCATACGCCAGCGGAGCGCCACCTTTCCTGAAGAAGATGTTTGAGCATCCAAACAAACTAAGCGACAGAAGACAGTGTCTGAAACTGTACAGCGTTCTCAAACTGTGAGCCGTCAGACGGTTACAGAAGGTCAGATGAAGCTCGATCAGATCCTATAAACCAGGAAAGAATAAATCACTTTCGGCCTGAAAACATATCAACATGACATACAGGACCAATAATTCTGTGAAGAAGCATGTCTCTTCTATCTATAATTGTTCCTATCTGATCCTTTCTCACCTGTTTGGCGATGGCTTCCAGGTCTCGGTCCCGAACGAAATCCTCCCGGAGCTGCAAGCGGGTGAGTCTGGTGCTGCGTGGGTCACTGAAGAGCTGGAAGAAGCCGTCCTGCGGCTCGCAGTCACTGTCAGTGTGGACCAGATCCATGTACCTGACAATCACAACCATCATCTCTAAATATTCACAATATATTTTTACTGGTAATATAAAATTAAGCAAAATGATGAATATTGTGAAGATTTGAATGTGCTTTTCATTCCTTGAAATGGTTAAAATCGCTTATTCAACAATTCAGTAATTCTGACATTTGTGGGCTCCACCCTGTCTCATTTACATACACGTTCACCAGTTTATCACAGATCTCGCTAGGCAGGAAGATGTCAGGACGCAGGTGGAGTTTGTTCCGCTCTCCTGTGTAGCACATGGTTCTCCGCAGGTTCTTCAGACAGAAGACGGTGCACAGAGACATCAGGCTGTCCGGGTCGTCTCCTACTTTAGCCGCCATGATGGCGTCCCTGTCAGTCTTTGAGTCGATCAGCAGGACGACTAGAGATAAACACGACAGCGGTCTGATTTCAGGCGGCACACATTGAGAGAAGAAAAGCTGCTTTACCTACTGGACAAAATCAAACATTATGATTAATGAAAATGGATCTGATCTGTGATGATGAAAACATAAACAAACACGATTCACAGGAGGAACACTCCCTCACATTACAGCATCATCGGTTCTCATCATCTCTTCTAAGATTGGTCCAAATTATCACGTCTATAATTGTTCTACTAGCATGTTCTATGATTGGTTCTCTTGATGCATTCTTTAATAAGTTCTACATTCATTTCCAAGAATGGTTCTCAATGTATTTTTCTATTTTTTTTTTAAAGGCTGGTTCTCCTGGTTAATTGTACCATCAGTTCTACAAAAAAATCTAAAATCAGTCTGGTTCTATAAAAAATTCAGCAATCACTTATTTTTGTTGGTTCTATGATTAGCTCTATGATTGGTTATTTGGTGCATCCTATAATCAGTTCTACATTTGTTTCCAAGATCAGTTCTCATTGTCCTTTTTTAAGGTTGGTTCTCATGGGGGCTCTGTGTAGCTCAGCGAGTATTGACACTGACTAACACCCCTGGAGTCACAAGTTTGAATCCAGGGTGTGCTGAGTGACTCCAGCCAGGTCTCCCAAGCAACCAAATTGGCCCGGTTGCTAGGACTAGAGTCTCACATGGGGTAACCTCCTCGTGGTCGTGATTAGTGGTTCTTGGTCTCAATGAGGCATGTGGTTATTTGAGCATAGATCATGGAGAGTAGCATGAGCCTCCACATGGTGCGAGTCTCCTCTAACTGATTCAGCCATCAGTTCTTCTTGTTGGTTCTTTGATTTGCTCTATGATCAGTTATCTTGGTGCATTCTAAAATCAGTTCTACTTTCGGTTCCAAGATCAGTTCTATTTTTTTTTTTTTAAAGGGTGGTTCTCCTGGTCAATCCTATCATCAGCTGTACCAACAACAAAAAAAATGTCCCGTCTGGTTCTATGATTGATTTTATAAAAAATTCAACAATCAGTTCTTCTTGTTGGTTCTATGATTTGATCTATGATCAGTTCTCTTGCTGCATTCTATAATCAGTTCTACTTTCGGTTCTAAGATCAGTTCTCATTGTCTTTTGTTTTTAAAGGTTGGTACTCCTGGTCAATTCTATCATCAGTTCTACCAACAAAAAGATATCCTGTCTTGTTCTATGATTGATTTTTATAAAAAATTCAACAATCAGTTCTTTTTGTTGGTTCTATGATTTGACATATGATCAGTTCTACTTTCGGTTCCAAGATCAGTTTTCATTGTATTTTTTTTTAAAGGTTGGTTCTCCTGGCCATCATATCATCAGTTGTACCAACAAAAAGATCTCTAATCTAGAACTGATCATTGAACCGATCATAGACTCAATCAATTATTGATCATAGAATCAACCAGGAAAACCGTTCATAGAACAAGACATAGAGCTGATCTAGAACTGATCATGAAATCGATCTAGACCTGATCATAGAACCAACTAGAAAACAGATCATTGAACTGATCATAGGGATGATCTAGAATTATTATAACGCAGATCTAGAACAGATCATAGGACGAACAAGGAAAAAAGATCATAAAATGGACCAGAAAAATCTATTGTAGTACAGTATAGCTCATAGGACTGATCATAGAACCTAGAAAAACAGATCATATATGATCAACTGATCATAGAGCTGATCTAGTACAGATTATAGAACCAACTAGGAAAACAGACCATAGAACCAATTATTGAGTTGATCTAGAACTGATTATAGAACCAACCAGAAAAACAGATCATAGAACCAACCAGGAAAACATATCTAGTACCGTTAATAAAACTGATTATAGAACCAACCAACCAACCAAAAATATAATAGTGCCAATCTAGAACTGATCATTGAACCGATCATAGGGATGATCTAGAATTATTGTAAAGCAGATCTAGAACAGATCATAGGACGAACAAGGAAAACAGATCATAAAATGGACCAGAAAAACCCATTCTAGTACAGTACAGTTCATAGGACTGATCATAGAACCTAGAAAAACAGATCAAAAATTAAGAAATCAGTTCTTATTTCTTATCTCATTGTCTTTTTTTTTTAAAGGTTTGTTCTCCTGGTCAATTCTTTCATCAGCTGTACCAACAAAAATATCTCCTGTCTTGTTCTATGATTGATTTTTATAAAAAATTCAACAATCAGTTATTTTTGTTGGTTCTATGATTTGATCTATGATCAGTTCTCTTGGTGCATTCTATAATCAGTTCTACTTTCGGTTCCAAGATCAGTTCTTATCTTTTTTTTAAAGGGTGGTTCTCCTGGTCAATCCTATCATCAGCTGTACCAACAAGAAAATCTCCTGTCTGGTTCTATGATTGATTTTATAAAAAATTCAACAATCAGTTCATCTTGTTGGTTCTATGATTTGCTCTATGATCAGTTCTCTTGCTGCATTCTATAATCAGTTCTACTTTCGGTTCTAAGATCAGTTCTCATTGTCTTTTTTTTTAAAGGTTTGTTCTCCTGGTCAGTTCTTTCATCAGCTGTACCAACAAAAATATCTCCTGTCTTGTTCTATGATTGATTTTTATAAAAAGATTCAACAATCAGTTATTTTTGTTGGTTCTATGATTTGATCTATGATCAGTTCTCTTGGTGCATTCTATAATCAGTTCTACTTTCGGTTCCAAGATCAGTTCTTATCTTTTTTTTTTAAAGGGTGGTTCTCCTGGTCAATCCTATCATCAGCTGTACCAACAAGAAAATCTCCTGTCTGGTTCTATGATTGATTTTATAAAAAAATTAAACAATCAGTTCTTTTGTTGGTTCTATGATTTGCTCTATGATATGCTCTATGATCAGTTCTCTTGCTGCATTCTATAATCAGTTCTACTTTCGGTTCCAAGATCAGTTCTTATCTTTTTTTAAAGGGTGGTTCTCCTGGTCAATCCTATCATCAGCTGTACCAACAAGAAAATCTCCTGTCTGGTTCTATGATTGATTTTATAAAAAATTCAACAATCAGTTCTTCTTGTTGGTTCTATGATTTGCTCTATGATCAGTTCTCTTGCTGCATTCTATAATCAGTTCTACTTTCGGTTCTAAGATCAGTTCTCATTGTCTTTTTTTTTTAAAGGTTGGTTCTCCTGGTCAATTCTTTTATCAGCTGTACCAACAAAAATATCTCCTGTCTTGTTCTATGATTGATTTTTATAAAAAATTCAACAATCAGTTATTTTTGTTGGTTCTATGATTTGATCTATGATCAGTTCTCTTGGTGCATTCTATAATCAGTTCTACTTTCGGTTCCAAGATCAGTTTTCATTGTATTTTTTTTAAAGGTTGGTTCTCCTGGTCATCATATCATCAGTTGTACCAACAAAAATATCTCCTGTCTGGTTCTATGATTGATTTTATAAAAAAATTTAAAAAAAAAACAATCAGTTCTTCTGGTTGGTTCTATGATTTGATCTATGATCAGTTCTCTCTGAGCATTCTATAATCAGTTCTACTTTCGGTTCAAAGATCGGTTCTCATCATCTTTTTTTTTAATGGTTGGTTCTCGTGGTCAATTCTATCATAAGTTCTACATGAAAATTTCAATAAATATCCAGTCTGGTTCTATGATTGGTTCTATAAGTTGAAAATCAGTTCTCCTGGTTGGTTCTGTTATAAGCTCTATGATCAGAATGTACTTTTATTGGTTCTCAAAGTTTGTTCTATGATCACTTAAATGATCAGTTCTATGGTTGGTTCTCCTAGTCAATTCTATCATCAGTTCTATGAACAGCTTTCATGATGATCAGTTTATGTGACTGATACTGACAGCATCACTGACAGTAACAAAACTCTCATCATACATGTCACTCTCTGTTTACATGTTTCCTAATGGAATGAATATTCACACTGTTTTTGGTGTTTGTGTTAATATCAATATTTATACTGTATTGTTATTGTAATAATGCTGTAAATGTGTATGTTCTGCTGGAGATGATGAAGAGTGTTAGCGCGCTGGCTAACCGTTAGCATGTTATATGAAGTCAGAGAGTTTAAAGTCGTTTATTATTGTGTGTCAGCGGCTGTCGTGACCAGTGTGTGTGCGTCTCTTACCTGACGCGCCGCACTCCGACTGACGCGCCGCTTGCCTCACAATAACCGCAGAAATACGAACATTATCAGAAGATGATCAGATGTCAACAAAACCAGCGACGCATCCGGGTCACCTGCTCACAGCGCACCGTCACTTCCTGTTGAGTCTCATTGATAAATCATAACATCACTAATATCCGTAAATATAAATAATATCGGTAATATACGTGTTTACAGTTTATCAAGACTGTTATTGACTCCATAGACTATCAATGATTCAAAGACACTATTTCAATTTGAATGATTGCATATATCTTTGCACAAGTATGGTAATACCATATGTTTTGGATACTATGATATTCCGTGAAGTGTATACCATGGTGTATTTCAGTACCACAGTATATCAAAAATACCATAATATTACCATAAGAAACCACCACTGTGCCATGTTGAGAGAATTGCAGGTTACTCAGCAATTTGTAAACTAATTTATCTCTAAATGTGAGCTAAATCTGACAAACCGCTCCTTATATGAGGTCCTCAAACGTAAAAAAAACAACAATAATAATCATAAATAATGTCATAGGAGTAGAATTAAGATTTGGGCTAGTGTCTATAGTCATTAGGGTTGGGTTTATATAAAACAACAGAAGTTTATGGCATGACCTTGTTTACATCACTATATAATAATAATAATAATAAAAAAACTTCCATTGCTAATATAAATTCAAATACCTTGTTTTAATTCATTTCTGTTGAATGTTTAACATGTTTCATGTCAATTTAAAGGTGTGAAGAGGATAACAGTCTGAAGTGTTCAAGTAAAGCTCAATCGACAGCGTTTTCGGCATAATGTTGATTACAGAAAAAATTACTTTTCGATTTGTCCCTCATTATCTTTTAAAAAAGCAAAACTTACAATGGAAGTCAATGGGGTTTAATCTGTAAACATTAAAATACTCACTGTTTCAAAAGTATAGACACAAGACATAAACAATATGTGTGTTAACATGATTTTACTGTGATAAAATCACTTACTAACCACATCTGTGTGAAGTTATATCCAAGATATTCAGTTAGTTCAACGATACTTACTCCAACCAGGACAGCCAGGAACCTGAGAGTGGTGGTAGATGACCAGGTTTACACTTTACAACATCAGGAAAATAACAGTTTCTGTCTGAATATGCTGCGCTGCTCAAGATCTTGTCATATCAAGACTGGACTACTGCAATGCTCTGTTGGCTCACACCCAAAGTATACTTCGGTTGGTCAGACGAATCCTGAGCAAATGCCTACAGGATGAGTGAAGGCTCAGAACGTGCATGCGCCTGGAATTATTTGAGCCATAGCTGTCACGAAGAAGCACTAAACATCAGCAGACGAAGGTTAAAGGATGTGCACATCAAGAACACGTGTGTGAGGAGACCAGCAGATACCTGCATTTGTATAACTCAAGTCTGAAGGAATATAAAGACATCTTTATGGGTCTAAACTCCTGAGGATAAATAGTCCAGTCAAAATGTGCATTCACCAAGCGACTGTGTATATGCACACAGTCAAAGGAAGTATACATTGACAGGCTTGCGTTCAACTTTACGCAGATGCTAAGCGTTCACGTCAAAACTATATACTTTGGGCTTCAGTGAAATGCACTTCCAGCCCCACCTGATCTGTTGAGACCTTCTCAACATTAAAAACAGTTGAAGACACATCTCTTCTATGAGTAATGAACCAGTCCACAAACATAAGGAACGTGCGTTTATATATATATATATATATATATATATATATATATATATATATATGTATGATGTTTCTTCTGTGTCTTTCTTCTGCTCTAACTTCTGTACTACTGCTATGAATAGAACTTAGCAGTGTGATACTTCGAATGTTGTTGGCTTTCATGACGAATGGCTTATGTTGCTCATTTTTAAGTTGTTTTAGATCAAATAAATAAATAAATCTACTAAATGTAAGTAAATGTAAATTTAACCAATGTGTTGCCATGACAACGTAACGCTCTTAATTCTATGATCATAACAACTTTACAGCTCAAATATTACACACATTTTAACAGAAGAATGAATGTAAAAGTGATTTTATAAAATTGTAAGCTTCACATTTCTGTTTAAACCCTCCAAAAATTGTCCTCATTGAGCTATTCAGGTTGTAGTCCACAAACCTAGAAGAGCATTCTCCGTGTTTTTATAATACGGGTTTTCTATAAGGTCTGTGGTGAACATTACTTGAAGATATGTGGATGTTTTGTTCTACAACATGAATTACACACTTTCATGACTTAAAGGTGAATTTTGAAGCCTTATTGTCATGGAGAATTCTCTTCCGGGTTCGTCGGAACAGTTTTGAACTGCGGTCAAGTGGGCCGCGCGTTGAAAATAAACGGTCAAGCCAGCCGCACATCTTTTTTTTAGGATGCGCGTCTAATCGTGTACTTACGGTATGGGTGCTGAAAGAGGTCAAACTTGACTTTTAGACTCTATTTTCTGCTATTTTCCATCTTATTAGGACACAAATAATATATATTTTATTTTTACTATTTTAATATTTGTATGCCTAAATATGATTAACATTAATTATTACATAATTTATTCATGTTCATATTCATTTTAATTATCATACATCCTTAATATTTTTACATTTTTTATTTTTAATGTTTATATATATATATATATATATATATATATATATATATATATATATATATATATATATATATATATATAGTATACATTAATTACTATAATATATTTATTAATGCTAATGAAATGTAATATTAATGTTATTTATCATACTTTTATTTTCCATTTTTATTGTTGATTTAATTATCATATATCATGTATTAATGTTTATTTACTTATTTTTAATGTTTATATATATAGTATACATTAATTATTATAATATATTTATTAATGCTAATGAAATCTGTAATATTGATGTTAATTATCATACATTTATTTTACATTTGTATTGTTGATTTTAATGTTTGTGTATATATAAAGTATACATTTAATTATTATACATCATGTATAAATTTTTATTTATTTACTTACATTTTTCATGTTAATGTAAATGACAAATATGATACAACAGGCTTTTGGTGGCTTTAATCTGTCAATTATCCATGAATTGCATATATGAACAATAACAACCTGATCTATGAAATATGCTTGCATACCTGTTGAATGAAACACAAATGATATTTAAAACACACACACACACACACACAATTTATATATACAAGTATGTTATATTACTGTATAGTTTTGTAGAAAAGGCAAACTCACCCCATCGACGTGCATTCTATCACTTACACCATGTCTCATTTTCAAACACTCATAAAAAGTGTTCCTTCATAGGTTTGCTCATTCTTTCAATATATTCCTGTTCAGAGTGACTCTGACTATTACTGTAATTATTGTCATGTCATTTTACTGTATGGGTTTGGAGAAAAGTAAAGGCAAACTCATAGTTTGCATTATGATGTGCATCTGGTCTTCTTGTGAGCTCGCGCATATTTGCATTGCTTTAACCCCTCGTTGTAAGTCCCGCCTTCTTGCACACCAATTGGTTAGAGGCCAAATTCCTGCCTGTCAATCTCTCCGCTAACGCGTGTTGTGTTCGCGTGTACGTCGTGGTGGAGCTCAAAGAAAACTACCACAAATCATCATAGAGACGTGGGTTCGAATCCAGCTCTGGAGTATAAATCTTTATATAATCTTGTGAAGTTTCGTGCCTGTCTGCCTGACGATACACACATAAGAAATATTTGTAAAGTTCTTATTGTTTGTGTCACTATTAAAACGATTGTTACAAATAATGAAACATGGACTGGAATAAATGGTCTAACAATTCTTCTGATGTGTCATTAATATTGGACAATTTTATTTTTGAATCAGTACTATTTCTTTGATGTATGATATAAATGGCGTAACAGTACTTTTGGTATATTAATAATACCGGAAAATGCTATTTTTAATCTGTACTATAAACATGTGATTTTATGTTTTAAAATGTCTTGTCTACGAGCAAACATGTGATTATTGTTATATTGTACAAGTTGTGTTTTGTCACCACCATTAAAATGCTTGCTTCTACTATAAATAAAAAAATATACAGTAATTGCAAATATATCTCAATAATAATAAGGTGATGACAAATACATTCAAACTTGTTTGAATAAAAATGTGTAATGAAAAAACTAACATATTATAGGATATACTCTATATAATTACAGCAGTGCAGTTTGTAAACAATATATACACAATATAATTAGGTATTAATTAGACAATCAAACGCATGAAATAAATGTTACATTATAACAATAATAATATAAAACTGTGCAAATGAGTAATCACCATCTTTAAAATGCTTGATTTGCAACTGTAAGTATATTGTAAATATAAGTGCAAATATAAAAATAATAATAACGTGAGCACAAATGCTTACAAGCCTGTTGATTATTTATTTTTTATTTTTTTCACACTTTTTGCCAAAAGTCAATAACAATCATTTTACCGGTTATATATTTACAGCAATGCAATTTGTTAACATAAAGCCAAAATAATATATTATTTACATGATTAGGCTTTATTTAGATAATTCTTGCGCCTCATTGGTCAATTCTTCGAACACTCCAAGTAGCCGTACCGGCTGTGATTGGTCAATTCCAGTATCCAGGCAGCAACAATCGTCTGATTGGTTCATATTTCGAATATTCTTGGTAGCGATGCGTGCAGTGATAGCGTTGCTTGCTCGCGTTGACTATGTAACGGCCCTAAGCGGCTGCTTAGGTCCCACGTGGCCACCAGGGGGCCCCCAAGAGCACAGTTTGAAATGACAGTTTGATTTGTTGTGTGTGATATACTATGTCAATGGACAATGGTAATTATACAAAAACGCAATATTATGTTAACGGGCTGCAGGATGCAAACACATTCAGACAGCAAACCAGCAATGTCACAAAAAAGGACATATCCTCTGGTGCAGAGAAATGGAAAAAGAAGAAAACAGAGTAAGAGTATAAACGGCACGATAAAGTTATGTTAAGTAGCTATATGTTACGAGCTAACATTAGCTGGCTAGTTCGTTAACATAGCCTATGTAGCATATCTTCTGTTTTTTAGGAAAGTTTGATTAAACATCCGTAAATAGCCTTGACATCTTAATATATTATAGTACAACATATGTTATTGTCTTCAGAGTAAAAATAACTTTCCTAGGTATGTATTTTTTTGTAATAAATATATGCTTCCGTTTCATAAACTTGGTACTGATAACAACTTTACATTATTTACATTAGTCTACCATTTTGGGGTCTTTGCTATTATATTCCAATATCATTCTGCCTCAGTTAGCTTGTTATAGATTAAGAGTTGTTGCTGTGTATAATAATTTGTGTTGAGAAAATAACATTCTGTTCTGTCAAATATGTACTCTTATGAAACTTCCCTAGGAGCACTGTTGAAATGTTTTGGAGGTGGGGCACAACCGATGCCACCTGCCCCAGGTGCCAGTGCTACAGCTGATGATGATTTTTCAACAATCCCAGATCAATATATTTATATGGAGAAACCATGCCTTTTGTGAGACCTTTTATTTAGTTTCTGACGGACAGTTGCATTACCTTAGGCTAGCTGTTATTATTATTATTTTCATCTTTCATCAGGTCCATCCTCTGCAGACGAGGAGCACTTTCCAGCACCGGCATCCACTGATCCTGCTGTTCCTTCCATATCTGTTTCAACCTCAGCGGCCCCATTGCAACTTCCAGCCTACACCATGGATCAGCAGCTCCTCCAGTTGACCCGGCTGAGTGGTCATCTATCCTGTCCGACTCAGAAAGGACTGATCTGGTAAGCAGAGGGCCACTGCCTATAAAGGAAAACATCCCATTCCCTGAAAAACCTGATGGCCGAAGCTTCCACTACACCTACAGAAAAATAATTAATGGTGAAAAAATGTAAGTGGAGCTGGCTCACTTATTCAAAACAGCTTCTGCTGCAAATTGTTCTCTAGGAAGTCCACAAAACTGGTAACGGAGGGATAACAAGACTGGGTAAATATAGGTGTGCTACTGTTACAATTAAAACCATAGAAGGGTAAAATCATGCCAGGCAGACATTGGTATGTTGTAAGCAACACAGCTACAACTCATACAATTGATAAGGGGTGTGTTACAATTACAGTGTGCGAATAATCAAGCATTGACAATATCCAATCATATTGGCGGCACCGAGGGGCCCCCAAATAAAATTCTGCTTGGGTCCCCATAAAGGCTTGGGCCGGCCCTGCTGGAACCATTAAGGAACCGGAATTGTTATTCCTTATGATTCCCATCCCTAGGTGGGACTGATACATATATCAATTACGTGCAGAGGCTGCACTCTAGTGGCGGCCTTGCGTATTGCACGCATAAATACATGGGCTCTGTGGCATTTTTCACTTATTAAACACAGTAGATTAAAAAAATACTGTTTTCACTGCCTCAGTTGTTCATCAATTAGAGCTTCATAGTCCCACCGCTTTCTCTTAAAAGTATCAACCCTGTTCTTTCTCTTCAGTGTTTTTTCTAGCTTTTGATCTAGAAACTGAGGAATCTTACATGAATGAACAAATAGGTCATATAGGCTTCTACTACCTTACCACTAGCTCTTTTATACTGTGTGTATGCAGGAGAAAATCCTTATAATCACACTTAGGGCCATTTATCTCTACATAAAAACCCCTAAAAACGTAAAGACTAGAAAGTAGACAACACTGATTCAAGTGTGGCTATTTAAAGACTTTTTGGAAACCTTTTCAAACTACATTATGAATGAGAATGTTAAAGTGCACATTGTGTTTAAGTGTTTTAAGAACGCAGGACTGATCTTGAAGTCAAGCCATAGACATATAAAACACCGCTATGACTTCCTGAGACTCGACCGTGTTTTCACTACCTCGGTTGTTCTGAAACGAGAACTTCCTGGTGCCACAGCCCTCTGTGCTCTTCTGTAAATCAAGAGACCGGTCTTTGTCACAGGGTGAGGCATTGTGGGGGATGGTACGAGACACGTAACAAAGAGCTCCACAACGTCACATTCAGAGGTCCAATCACAGTCTAGAGTGAGCAAGCTCTTTTGTATACGATCTGTAGCCCAGAGGAATACTACAGTAAACCTCCACAAAACTGTGTTTATTTTATTTATTTATTGGTACTGGTTTTTAAGGTCTACAGGTTTATGTGTGCGTTTTTGTTACTATGATATAGTCACAGCTACTGTAAGTTAGTGATTTGTCCACTTACCACCTCTCAGACAGATACTTGGAGGTCCATGGTATTAATAGATGCCATCAAACCAGTAAGTTTGTGCTTGCTTCGGCAGCACATATACTAAAATTGGAACGATACAGAGAAGATTAGCATGGCCCCTGCGCAAAAGATCCTGCCCAATCTTCTCTGTGCAGAACCCTTGATATTTGAACCATATTCCAGCTATAAAAGAGACAGGAGCAGCATTTATTTATTAAAGAGACAAGAGGTCGTACTGCAAATTATGGCTCCAAAATCACAGAGATGGCCTCCTGTCCTTTCAAAGAGAGAGTGTGAGCGCAAGGAAAAGTTCAGAGAGAGGCTCGCAGGGGACATGGACAAGACAACCTTCCGAGTCTGCAGGGCAGAATCTCTTCTTCTAAAAGCAAAGAATAAATTCTGCAAACCTCACTGGCCTCCAGTGCTTTCCTCTGTGGAACTTGAGGTAAAGAGACAGTTCCTGAGAAGCCTGGAGCAAAAGTCTTCTCCGCAAGCCACACCATGCACCAGTCGGCAGTGGCCTCCAGAGCTGAAGGGCGTGAAAGTGTCAGGTAAGATTTTTAAACTATGAATGAATGATTGAATGTAGAATAATGAATTCATATGAAAAGCAATAAATGTCTATAATATATTTTCTGTCTTTTACAGTTCCTCCTTGCGCATCTTTGGCTGTGCTTCCTCCTCCTCCTGCTGTGGTTGATGCAGCCCTTAAACGGGTGCCAAGGGCCACAGCCTGGAGAAGAAAGAAGAGGGCCGAAGAGGACAAGAAGGCCCTGATCCATGGCAAAGCCATTGCACGGCGAGCGGACCCAAAGGGATATCCCTGCAGACTGTGTGGACAGCCAAAGAGATTGGAGTTTGGACACAGTTTTTTCCAAGGTAAAAGTTTCTGTGCCACTTCTGCTGGAAAGACTGCTTCCCAATGGCTGTCTGAGCAGAAGAGGGTCGCAGCCGCAGACAATGTAAGAGATGTGCCTCGGACGACTGCCTGGAGGTGGAAGAAGAAAGCGGAGTCGGTTGCGCTTGGGCTGCCTCAAAAAAGGGCGAAGAAGGGCACACCGTTTACCTGCCGGCTGTGCCAGCAGCCCAAAACAAAGGATTATGGACACTCACGTTATGGTGGCAAATCCTTCTGCAGCACTTATGAGGGCAAAACTGTTGAACTTTGGCTGGCAGAGCAACGGGCTCTTGCTTCCACCAAATAAATGGCTGTTTATCTTTGTTAATTTTGTACTGTGTGCTTTTAAATAGTTTCTGTTGTTTAAGTTTTCTGTTAAACAATTGTTTTTATCTTTTATTAGTATTTTGTTAACATTTATATATATTTTGTTTGTGGTGTGAACTACTTAATAAATAAAACTGAAAACAAACAGACTGTGTTTGACTTAAAGACATTTTAAGGGTAGAATTGCTATTAAATGAATCAAGGTTCCCAAAAATGTGTATAACAATTTAATTACATTATAATCCAAATTAATAAATAGGGGCAAAAATGAGCAATACAAATAAAATAAATGGGTAAGACAATTTACATGGCCTTTATGAAGGCAGATAGACATTCTAAAATAATTTAGGACTGTTTCATTAAAAGGCAAATAATAAGTATATAGAAACAGGATATTTATATATAAATCACACATAAACAAATAAATAACGTTTTAGAGTGAAGGATTTCCTTCATTTATTCACATATTTACAAATAAATAACTATTTACAGTGAATAAATATTCACACATTTACAAATAAATATGTACAGTGAATAAATATGTACAGTGAATAAATATTCACACATTTACAAATAAATATGTACAGTGAATAAATATTCACACATTTACAAATAAATATGTACAGTGAATAAATATGTACAGTGAATAAATATTCACACATTTACAAATAAATATCTACAATTAAGGATTTCCATCATCTCTTCTCTCTTGCTGCAACTCTTCCACAGTCTTTCCCTCTGCTGTGGCACAGTAGAAAAAGCTGCCCACCCTGGTGTGCCCAAACTCTTTTTTTCTGGGCTGCCCACATTGACCGCACGTGTAGTCTTTACGTGGACTTTGCTGGGGACGGGGCAGCCCTTGCTCTTGAGCTAATTTCTCTGCTGCCTTCCTCCTCCTCCACAGAGTTGTTCTGCTCAAGGATGTTATTGAAGCTGCCGGAGGAGCAGAGGGAGAGGCTGCCAGAGGAGCAGAGGGACCGGCTGCCGGAGGAGCAGAGGGAGCGGCTGCCGGAGGAGCAGAGGGAGCGGCTGCCGGAGGAGCAGAGGGAGCGGCTGCCGGAGGAGCAGAGGGAGCGGCTGCTGGAGGAGCAGAGGGAGCTTCTGCTGGCAGTGTTGGTGCAGGGTGAGGAGGTCTTTGCCCACGTCGTGTGGCCTGACCTGACATGTCAGGGTTCTCAACAAAGGGGAAGGGTGGAAGTTCTGTCCCAGACTCAGTATGCAGTAACGCTTTCTGTTTGGCTGCTGGAAGCGGGGTGTGAGACACCATGCTGATCTGAGGTAAGGGCACACTCAGAGCCAGCACATCCACTTCCAGCTTCTTACAGTAGTTATTGTACCTATGTGAAATGGCACAATTAATAGGATGAAATAATCTGAGATTTGCACCACTACATTCTAAAATGACGTATTCAACTGGCTCTCAAAGAAATGACTTACCAGACAGAAAGCGTCCGCTGATTGATATCAAAGAGCTGAATCTTCATTTTTCCCCTAAGTGTAGGGCAGTTCCCTACCAGCCTCCGTATGGCCTGGTAGTCATGCAGAATGGCAGCCCAGCGGTTCATAGAAACGCCCCACTTCACCTTCCCCGCTGGATGAATGGAGCAGAGCTCCAGACATACTGCCTCCACAATCCTACTAATATTGGGCCATTGCTAGGGCCTGACCCCTGTCCCAGCACACACCTGTAAAATAAATTGAAAAGCTATATAGCATAAAAAGCGTACCACCTTTTACATTATCACAGCTGTTTAACTGATGTTTAGCTATCTAACAAATGTTTAACTAACCGCTTCAGGCTCTCCTTTCCAAGACAGGTTGAGGTTTTCGAGTGTGTGGCCTTGAACCTGCCTTGCAGAAGTCTGTCCTTGTGCCTCGACGGATAGGAAACCCCTTGCTTGTCACTGTCCGGCAGTCTGTCCCACAGCCGGACAATGTCAGCAGCTTCCCTATCTGAGACACAAGGCTTTTCCCTGAGCTCGACAAGGTACCTGGCCAGCTCCACCACTCGATCAAACCCTGGAGTGCCATCTGGTCCTCTGCACACCTACACGCAGGAAGAAGAACAGTTAGTATGATGGCTGAAAATGCCCTCCAAGTGATGGCATGGTAAAGGATGCTTGCATGCATACCTCTTCATGGGGCTCCAGTGGCAGGTCCTGGGAGGACTGAGAGGGTGACGGTACATCCCGAGACAAGCATATTGCTTCCTTGGTGGACAGCAAAGAAAGATGAGAGATGGTGTGGTCCTGCTCCTCGACCTCATCCACAAATCCCTCATCTTCCACCTCCACCAAGTTGTCTGGGACTCCGTCTGGGGCATCTGGGTCCCTCCCAAGTTCATCCCTAAACTCCCAGGAGTGCTGCGAGCACAGGTACTCCACCCCGATGAGCTCGCCTGACAAAACAAAAAATTCAATAGAAAACAAGGTTTTGAAACAGATGTCTGTGCATTACAAAGTAAACAACAAAGCATTGCATTATAGACACATACCTGTGTACTGTCTTGGCTTGGAGTAGTCTTGTACAAGACTGACACCAAGAACATCCTGACTGAGCTCATTGAGGCTGTGCTGGAGCTGAGGCACCATAGCAGCGCAGCGATGATGGGGCCTCATGCCCGAGGCAGCAGCAGCACGGTCCTCATTCCACCGCTCCAAACCCTCAAGCAGATAAGCCTGGAAATTTTCCAGGTTAGCACTAGTTCCTGATTAAAAAAGAAGTAAACTTTAAATAACTAATTTATAATTACCAAAGACATGAGCGAATCATCACGAAAACACGCCTTGAGGTGGAATCTTACCGGGTATGAAGCGGTTGAGGTGGTTGTGGAAGGACTCCAGGGAAGTGGACCCCGAGCGTAGCGGTAGACAGGAAGTGTGAGCCCTCCCTTTGTTATACTTCCTGTCTGGGTGTACAGCTGCACTCCAGGGGGTCCTGGATACAAGGAAGATGCCGCCTTTGGGTGCCCCAAATGGCGTCCATCCTCTCCTGGTCCACCAAGGGGATGCCCATGGTTTCCCTGGCGTCCTTGAAGGCCACCAGCATCTGTCCGATCAGCTTCTCTGTCGCCTCCACACCACGTGTGCAGCGGCGACAGTGCTGCGCCAGCTGTCTGGAGGTGAGCCTGCTGGTTAGCTGCTCCTCTGTGAGGCCTGTGATGCCCTGCTGTTGCTCCAGCTCCCTCCTTTTGGCCTCCCTCAGCAGGGCCACATCTCCCTCGTCCCAGATGAAAATGCAAGCAGAGAGCTTTGCCATGAACAGACCGTAGAGCGGGTGGCTGTCAGTATGCAGACCCGTGGCAAAGCGCCGCATGAAGTGCCACACATCAAGACGCACCACCAGATCGCTCCAGCCGCTGAACATGGCACCCGCTCTGCATGTGCCCACAGAAGAGCAGCAGTCTCTGTCCACGTAAAGGAGTGCGGGGGGAGCGACACCAGCTGCCTCGTACCTGCTCACCAGGCCTGTGGTCATGGGCAGGAGTCCCTGACCCTCATGTGAGGTGAGCACAGACATGAGGACCTGTCCGTGCTCATTGCCCACATTTGTGACCCAGGCTGCGGTCCCAGCTGCAGCTCCCGCCAGTTTTTTGACCACCTATTGTTGGAAGACAGAATAATTCAATGAGCTGCCTTACATGTACTAAGGATCAAATGTTAAATGTATTTAAAATAATCTGTGATTAATCGTTACCTTTTTGTGGAGTCCATCTTCAGGATGGACCCAAAGACAGAGGTGACCCTGGCTTTGAGCTCACCATACCGGGCCCGGACATCCTCCGCGTGGGCGTAGAGGAGCCACCTGGCGGTCGGTACAGGCGGCATGGGTGGTGGTGTGATGGGTCGCGTGGTGGTGCCCAGGAACCGCTTACACACAGAGAGGTATTGCAGGGACCTCTCCATCCAGTCCTCACTATGCTGTTCACATAGCTTGTGATATAACATAGAGGCACTGTTGCCGAGAGATCGCTCCCTCATCAACTTAGCCACATGCATATCACAAGAGAACCTGTTAAAACACACAGAAAAAACAAGTAAAAGTTTATTAAAGCCCGAGAGTAGAGGGACATTTTTATTGTTCAATGGGAATGGGCCTTTAACACAGCCTGAATAGAACCAAAACACCCTTTAAAAGGGCATGATTAATGGGGATGGGCCATTTACACAACACGAATAGAACCAAAACACCCTTTAAAAGGGCATGATTAATGGGGATGGGCCATTTACACAACACGAATAGAACCAAAACACCCTTTAAAAGGGCAAGATTAATGGGGATGGGCCATTTACACAACACGAATAGAACCAAAACACCCTTTAAAAGGGCATGATTAATGGGGATGGGCCATTTACACAACACGAATAGAACCAAAACACCCTTTAAAAGGGCAAGATTAATGGGGATGGGCCATTTACACAACACGAATAGAACCAAAACACCCTTTAAAAGGGCAAGATTAATGGGGATGGGCCATTTACACAACACGAATAGAACCAAAACACCCTTTAAAAGGGCAAGATTAATGGGGATGGGCCATTTACACAACACGAATAGATCCAAAACACCCTGTAAAAGGGCAAGATTAATGGGGATGGGCCGTTTACACATCCTGAATTGAACCTTGACTGTCAGACACAGTGTCTTTTGAAAGAACTACAAAACTGAGATAATTTTTCTGTGTACAAATGTTGTTTTTAAATTTTAACAGTATTACAAAATTGTTATTTGAATAATTCTGTGATATTGTTGCAATTAAAGCCTAGTTAACGGTGTAACATTTCAGTACTTAATTGCACCTGCCTGTGCATATTTGCCTATAATAAGAAAAACATTTTCACGACTCACCGGTAAGTGAGGATAGCTGGGAACATCCTGCGGTGAGCCGGATCCAGCTGGTCCAGGATGTCGTATGACCACGCGGCCTGCTTCTTATGGCAGCGCTGACACTCCAGGTATTCTGTTGCCAGAAAATACCAGCCGTGTATATTCAGCACCCGCCTCACTGTCTTGTAGAGCCCACAAGATGTCAGTCGCTGACCGGACCGCCTGCAGTTTGGCAAGCTGCAGATCAGCTTGTAGGACCACATCCTGTAGGGCATCCACAAACACAGCGGCCAGGTGAAGAACATGTCTGGCGATGCTGGAGGCTGATGATACTGCAGACGTGGCTGGGGAGGGTACCACCACATCTGCAGGTTATCAGTCAGCACTGCCTTTCCACCCTGTTGTCGGAAGAGGGAGCGGCCGATCCACTCGTGCTGTTCTTTAGGAAGGGAGCGCTTCCAGGCCTGGGGGAGAACAACCTAGACACACACATACACATATAGATTGATATGATAAAATTATACAATTTACATTTGTCAATATTTACTGATGAGACATAAAAGCACACTTGTGGTGTGGAAACTGTACCTCAGAAGCCGCTGACACCAGACTTTGAGGGGCCAAGCGAGGTGAGCGGATCGGCGTGGAAGGTGGTGGAAGTACTGTGAATAACACATCCTTTTAACTTTATCATTAATTATTTTGTCATAATTGGCATAATTTTTTGTTTGAAGACGGTTATGGTTACACAACAATACGACATCATGTTAGTAAATGTATTTGTGATCATATACGGTCAGCTGAGCATGGATTTGTTTTTTCACCACACAACACTCACCCTGTGTCTCCACCTCCATGGCTGAAGCTAGCAGATCATCATCTGTTGGCTCTGTGGGCGGAAAATGTATAATGTTATTCATATTTACATTAGAACGTGCATAGAATTACGGCAATAATTGATTTAAAAACTCACCGTGTTCTGTAGCTGGCTGGGAATGCCAGCTTTGGGTGGGAGGAGGAGAAGCCGGACGTGAAGGGCGCAGGACAACAGGCTGGGATGCAGTAGATGTTTCTTTTTCCCCTAAAGCCATGATGTTCTGCTGGTCCCTCCCCAGGATGTATTTCTTTAGGGCATCCATCTTGCTGCCTGCTTTGGTGTCCTGGCGCTTGATGAACCTCACGTAGCTGCATAGGAAACGTACACAATGAAATAATACAAATGATAATAAAAAAATACAAAACAGCATACAGTTAACAAGCAAGACATATATTACCTTTTCCTATCCCTGTCCGTAGCCTCATAGAGCTCCTTGTAGGTGCTCTTCTTGTGGATCCCAAAGCCCACCAGACAGTCACCCTCACAGCCAGGTAAGGTGCCCTCTCGCTGCCTGCGCACTTTGATGGCTTCTGCAAGCATCTTGAATGAGCAGGCATACTGGAGAAAGGCATCCTTGTTGACCATGAGGGCACCTCTGTCCTGTCTGCCAGCCTCGCGCTCCCACTGATGCCCAGACAGGACCATGATGGAGTAACCAAGGTCGTTTTCCAGCATCCATTTGAAGGTTTTCCCCCTGTATTGACCAAACTGCATGGCGCTTTGACTTGCCAGCAGCAGGTCATCAAAGGGATCCCCTCCACCTCGGATAACCCTGACCTTGGCCTCCCCCAGCACAGCCTCAGGCTCTTTAGGCACAAAGGGCACTCCTTTGGACACCTGAGAAAGATGGAGTTTCTCCACAGTGAGTGCCCCCTGAGATGCCCTCAGCACCAGCTCTCCAGCCTCCAAATGCAGGTTGGGTTTGCTTTCCATCCTGCAACAGTAAAGCAATGCACCTGATGTTATGATAAACAATGCACTGAAAAACCCAGACACAAAATAAATATTTATGGAAAATGTACATTATTAATTGGCATACACAAAATAAAAATTTATGGAAAATGTACATTATTAATTGGCATACACAAAATAAAAATTTATGGAAAATGTACATTATTAATTGGCATACACAAAATAAAAATTTAGCTGATCCATCAGATTTTCTCAAATCAAAGAATTCTTTTATACTTGTTAAAATAGTTTTTAAACGAATTAAATTTTATAAACAATGCACTGTAAAACCCAGACACAAAATAAATATTTATGGAAAATGTACATTATTAATTGGCATACACAAAATAAAAATTTAGCTGATCCATCAGATTTTCTCAAATCAAAGGATTCTTTTATACTTGTTAAAATAGTTTTAAAACGAATTAAATTTTCTTTTAATAGTTTGTTGATTATTCGCAGAAGAAAACGGACATTGAGTAAAGGGTCAAACGAACGGATCAGCATTCTCCATGCATTACACATATTTCAAAAATAAATAATAATAAAAATAACTAAGCGAAGTCCATAAAAATCATGAATGAAACAGTACTTTTAATACTGAAATCTGTTTTAGGCGGGACAAACGTCCTCTCAACTTTACGAACGGATCAGTTTTACCCCCATTATTTCTCCCCACCGCCTCTACATGCATTACACATCTGAAACGCTTATATTATGCATATTTTAAAGACAAGACAGAAAGGGATAAAATATGTTTACTTACGTGATCCGCTAAAGTGCAAACGAAATAAAAAATCAGAGCAAAAATGCAGAAATGAATTGCAAAAATGCAGAGTTATTGTTCTTGTTTTCGTTTTTAAAAAAACGGTTTGTTGTCGTTGTTTTTTTTAAACGGTTTGTTGTCGTTGTTTTTTTTCTTCTTTTTAACTAATTTGAACAGCAAAAACAGCTTATTGTGTCTCGGGGTCGCGGTTGTCTCTGGGGATTGCGCTGGCGAGACCTCAAGCCAATGGTAGACGATGCGTCCTCTCGGCCAATGGGAGAGACGCGCTCCCCTGAAAGATATCGTCGGCCGTCCAATGAGCCGAGGGCAGAATGGGCGGTGCGTGGTGAAACAAATCGTCCGGCGGCCAACCAGGACACGACTCCGTCAGAAACAAATCAACACATTCACCCGAAGATCGGTTTCCGCTAAGCGCAAGGATGACACGCAAATTCGTGAAGCGCTCCATATTTTGATTATTAATTTTTTTATGATTATTAATTTACTGTAATTTTTTTCCTACTGTATGTGCTGCCACAGAGCCCATGTATTTCTGCATGCAATACGCAAGCCCGCCGCTAGAGCGCAGCCTTTGCACGTGATCGAGTCTAAGTGCATCATGGCCGCTCACTGGCTTATTGGAGAATTTACACCTTCAACTCGGGTTCCAGAAATAGCTCCTCGATATTATTGTAGAATAATAATTTTTAGATGGTATAATAATCATTCTTAGATATCAAAATACTTATATGAGTTTCTAGGCCTTTGTGTGAGCCAGGAGAGAGCATATGAGGTTACTAAAAGTGTTGATGCTGCAGAGAACACAAAGAATGGTATACAACCTTGAAATACAGGATGTACTTCTTTAATCAGTTATTATATGAATGGTGTCTTGTATTCTTGCAGCTGGTGTTTTGCTGTTTCTGTTAATTAGTAGTATTCTAACATATATCTTTGGTGTATTTCCTTTATGCTGACACATATCTCTAAAATATATGGTGTATCTCATTAAAATACAGGATGCACTTCTTACGAAAACACTTTTAATAAGTTAGATATCTCTTATAAGATATGTTTCTGGCATGGTGTTTTACCCTGATGAGTTAAATATCTTTGGAGCTTGTATTTTCTTTCATTAATCAAATGATACTGTGTATGAACAAACAAGGCCGCCTCATTATGAGGGTACACTGAAATGTAGGGCAAAGGTAAAAGGTATGTGATGAGGACATGGCTGTTTGTATCATACACAGGTGTTTCTAAAATTGATGCACTTTTATCATGAACTATGACTTATGTCAAAAATAAGTGGAGTTACCAGTTGATGTATGTTTTTTTTTTTTTTAAATAATTAGATGGGGGATTTTCCACCAATATTTAATTAGTAAGGAAAATAGAACATATTGGTGGTGAAGGAAAGAGACAAGAGCAATTATTCTATTGGTCAGAGATAATGGGCAAGAAGATAACAAAAAGGTATATAACTGAGAACTCAGGAGGATAGAGTCAGAACATTCAGCTGACTGGTCTCATGTTTGTTGGTGATCAATAAACTACAACTTTGGCATCTGGAACTCAAGACTCTGAAAATTTTCTTCAACTTAGAGAAACTCTTCGCAATATTCCACGACATATCTTTGGCGCCCAACGTGGGGCTGGCATTGAGGTCAAGGGGGCAGAGGTCGCTGGTGGGACGGCTTGCACGAATCGCACAGAAACACCGGCGCCAGAAACTGAGGTAAGCATCTTTGCTTAAGGTGTTTTTGTGTGATCTGTGGTAGCGGGTCCCAGTAAGTGGCTTCCCTAAGACTTTTGCCAGTCCGAACATAGGATAATTTGAACTAATTGGCTAAAATAGAGAGAGTTCCAGATTTCAAAAATGGGGGGTGGGGTTGTTTAAGTTAGTGTATTAAAGAAGGTAGAAAAAGCCTGGGGGTGAGTCGAGAAGCGACGGCGCATGGAAATTCCCGGTTAGGTGCATTTATTCAAGGTTTTGCCAGAAGAGTGGCTGAAAATCCTGTACAGGTGAAAATCCTAACACGGGTGGAGAAGTGAAAATTCAAGCAAAATTCCTCCAGGTGTTAGATTTAGTTATTTATTGCAGTGTTTGACGGAACCCGGACTGTGCAGAAAACGGGAATTGTTGAACTATGTGCATGTTTGAGATAATGAATAATGTGCATAACTAACTATGTTGTTGGTGCATGTGCTTTCATACTACTAACCGCATTGTCTATGTGTTTTTTCAAATGCATGGTCACAGTGCTGATGATGTGTTGTGTGCAAGCGCAGAATAATGCAGAGAATCAGGTGCACCAAGCAAGTAACATGAACTAAAAGTAAGGGTAAATTGGGAAACTAAAATGAAGAAAATAATTGTAGAAAAAGATGTGAAAACACCTGATCCTCTGTCTCCCGGACCTGCCGTCACTCACTGGGTGGCTGAATGGCCGGCACTGTGAGTGAGGGGAGGAGGAGATTGGGATAGAAAAAGAAATAGATTAATTGAAGAATAAAAAGAAGGAAAATGTTTTCCATTTACAGTGAACAAAACTAAAGAGAAAATGCAGAGACCCATGAAATTTGTGAGATGCGAAGACCGACGGGGACCTGAAGAGTGGGAATGAAAATTGGAAAAGACATTGATAGAGTCAAAGGGCATACGTGATCATTTTTGGAGGGAAACAGAGTATGTAGATCACACGGGACAGAAAAGACAATTGACACTAGATAAAAAGAAGGCACTGTTGAGAGGTTTGATTAGGATAGTAAATTTACCAGAATTAGAACAAGAATGGCCTTTTGTAGATTGGTTGGAAGTCACAATGGAGAACTTGTACCTTGGAACATTTTTAACAGGCATAGAAAGACTTTGCCAGGCAGGATATGGGGAACAGCTGGACACCTTTGGGATAGAAGTAAGGAGGTCAGTTAAACAAGTGCAAATCCCTTATCTCAGCACTGAAGTGGCCCATTATTGGGAAACGCTAGAGAGGCCAGTGGGACAAGGTGTCACAATTTTGAAAAATGTAAGCTTAGAGATATTCAACAGAGTCAGAAATGTATACAGGGAAAATAAAGTAATATTCAAGGAAAATAATGAAGGGGAGATTGTACCAGCAACTGTAATTGAAGGTACAATAGGAATGTTTGAGGTAAGAGTTTGCCTGGATCCCCCAGCAGAAATAAAGCAGACTTGGCTGGACATATATGAGAGACAGCAAGATAACCAATAGGGGGCAGGCTTGGATAGAAAAATATAGATATGCATGAAATAAGATAGAATGCAAAACTTAGAATGTATCATTAATAAAGACATTTACAGTAATGTAATCCTTAATGATGTAATGTTCATGTTTAGATAAATATGTAACCACACACGAAAGTATAATGCATGAGAAAGATTAAATAGTTAGAAGAATTAATGTATTAGTTTAGACACTTATAACTATGCTGTGTGTATAAGAATGAAGCAATGTATAAGTATGTTAACCAGATCAAACTTGTATCCAAGTGCATCCATAAAATAAGTGATGTGTAATCATCTCTAAAAATCTTGTAATGAGGGATTGTAATGGGAAAATAAAGTATAAACAAACAAATAGTTGGTTTTGAAAAGAAATAAAGTGAAACCATACAAGTAATAAAAGAGGGAACATAAGCAAATAATAAAATAAAAGACTAAGAAAAATATGAATTAATAAAAATAAAAATAAAGAGCATGACAAAAGAGTGTAAAGGAAAGAAATAAAAGATAATAAATAACTATAAGAAGAAGAGATGATAAACAAAAGGGGAATATATAAATAGTATAAATAAAATCAATAGTGTAGCAGGTAAGACTAAGGTAAATGAGCATAATAGTTGATTGTCTCTCTCTCTCTCTCTCTCACACAGCATGCTGGGGACTGAGTGTTGGGAGGGAGAGAGGGGAGGGGATGCTAGAACCAGAACAAGAGAGCAGTAAAGGGAGAGCTTTTGAGCACGCATAAGAGAGATAGGATAAGATTTCTTGGGTCTCCTCCCGCCTGATAATAACAGTACGGAGGGCTGGCAGTGGATTAGAAAGGGTGTAAAAAGGAAAGAAGGAAAAAGAGGCAAAATGATAATAGATAAAAGTCAAATAAATTAACCTCATGTTTTACTTTCATGCACTGGGCAGGAGAAGTAATTGCAACAGGTCAAGAGTGTTGTGGAAAAAACCTGGAGCAGTGATTTGATAACCCTGAGGAGTGACATTGTTTGGATACATAATAATCTGTGTGGACTGGGACCAGAAGAGGAACCAACAAAGCAACCAAGCAGAACACAAGCAAAAAGTAGCAGTATTAAAATATCTAGGAAGAAGGAAATTCCTCAACCCAGAAAAAGCCCAGGGGAAGTCAGGGGTCGGATACTTTTAGTGGTCCTCGTCTGACCAGCCTGGTGAAGATTAGCATAGCAGAATAGAACACTCTGGGGTTAAAGAGGTACTGAATTATTGAAAACATAGAGGGATAGTAAAATGGCACCGACACCAATAGATCAGATATGCATGGAGTTCCCAACATATAGAGAGGTGATAAAAGAGATGTCTAGGAAATGGGAAGGAAGAACAAAGGGGCTGAACACAAAGTGGCCAGCAGAGGGAACATTTGATGTAGGGATATGTAGAGAAATGGAAGCATTGATAAAAAATCATAAACCAAAAGATAAGAGCCAGAAGAGGATAATGAAACGAGATAGGGAACTAACAATGCTCCATATGTTCAAGACCAAGGGATAGAAATAATAAAACAGGAAAGGGAAGGAAAAAAGGTGGATGAAGAAAAGGAGAAAGACCCCTCCTATGCACCAACAATGGAAACGAAAGGGAATTTACAAATGCCTATGATGGAGTTTAAGGGGAAGTACACATGGCTGGAGAAATAGAAGTCACTGAGAAAGTGTCAATAGAGCCAGAAGAAAAACCAGCAAATCTATACCCAGATATTAAACTGAGAGGAACTATGAGCCACAATTATGGGGAAGCAGTGGGATCAGAACAAAACAGCACAAAGGGTCTATGGAGTCCAAGTCAAAGGTGGGAAGGGCCAGAAGGATCAGATCAAGAAATGCGCCAAGAGCTGTTAAGTCAACAAAGAATAAAGGAAGAATTAAACAAACAATGCCAGGAAGCAATAATAGAAGGAATAAAAGGGTATGCGGAGCAACAGAACAAAGAACAAAGAAAACAACAAGAGCAAGAAAGCACATCTGAAGATGACGATCTAATAGAGACAGATGACGGCATGACAATATCATCAAGAGTGAAAGAAAGTGTGAAAAAGCAGCGGAAAATGAGAGAAGATGTGACCAGCATCAGAGCCAAGTCACAGGAACTATCGGACTCCATGAGAAAGGAAAAAGAGATGCTGGAAAACATGAGAAGGTCAACAAGAAGAAGAGAGCATGTCGCTCCAGACATAAACACCCTGGGACACCGGACAAAAGGAAAGATGAAACAGGTTACAGGACAACTCTATCTTGAAGACATGCCAGAAAAGACTAAGCAAACATGGCAGAGAATGACAGGAAGAATGGTCAGAACTGATGTGGAATCTGATGGAGGGATGATGAAGAATGGCCAGATGAAGAGGAAGTGAGAAGACCAGTCAGACGACATAATAGGACGATATCATCACAGTGTCCTATTATGATGAAGGGACAGTATGACTGCTATGTGCCATGGGCCAACCATGATCTTGAAGGATTACTGGCAGCCCTCCCTGACATATATGAAGGAGCAGGAAGGTGGATTAGAGATGTTGAGGAACGAGCAGTAGGAACTCAACTGGCCCTGGGAGACATTAAAGCACTTCTTGCAAGATGCATTGGAGGAGGCAAAATGGCAGAAATACTCGAAAAAGCCAAAGTGGGAAATGCAGCAGATACCACAAAGTATGATGAGATACCATTCAGCAGATGCCGAAATACCATCTGGAAAGCCCTAAGAGAAGAATTTCCCACCAACCTAGACCCAAAATCAATAAAAGGAGAGCCACTGGGAACAACTGAAAACCCGAAAGCCTATATCGAACGAGAGCTAAAGAGATGGAAGCTGGAAATGGAAAAAGATCCAGAAAAGGATCCCTGGATGACAGCTGTGTTCGAACGGCCATAATAGAGGCTATGCCTACACCAGTAAAGGAAAAGCTGGAAGACGTGGTGGGGTTAACTACCAAGACACAGAAAGAGTTCTGTGCCCATGTGGTACATGCAGTGGAACAACACAGACGGAATGAAGAAAAGCTAAAGCAACAAGAGAGGGACAGACGTAAGAAACTGGAACAGTTGCAACTGGAGGAACTAACAGGAAACAAGAAAAGAATTCAAGCAGCAGTAAAAGGAAAAGATGCACCAACCTCTGTAATGGCGCCAGTAAATACAGTATTGCAAACTCCAATCGGTGCACAGGCTCAGATGGCCTCAAGTGAAACAGTTACACCTATGGTACCCAGCGTACCACCTGCGCCCATGTATCAACCCGTATCAACAATCCAGGTAGCACCAATGGCTCCTGTACCAGGTGCTCAAAACCAGATACCCATGCAAAGTCAGGTGATGCAACAGCCCATGCCGACTGTGGTACCAAACCAGATACCCATGCAGAATCAGGTGATGCAACAGCCCATGCCGACTGTGATATATCATTTCCCCGATCAAATGAATAGAAGATGGAATCGACAGTATCAAGGGGGAAGAGGACGAGGACGAGGAAGACAGAATTATAATAATGGCCCAACAAATGCATGTTGGGGGTGTAACCAAGTGGGACACCGAAAAAGCGAATGTCCTATGAACCCCTGGCCACAAACGCACCAGGCAGACACCAACAACTGGCAACAAGACCCTCAGCAGCAGCAGCAACAGCAGCAGGCCCCAGGTCCCGTCAATCCATGGCGCGGACCACCACAAGGTTACTAGAGATGCCCAGAGAATCCTACGGGGAGGGGTCAGCTTCCAATGATATCAACTGATGCTGATCAAGAACCAATAATGAAGGTTAAGATAGAGGGCAAAGTAACACCGGTTATGTTAGATACTGGAGCCACTTTTACGTGTATAAGTCCAAGTTATGCCTCTCACCTCCCCCGGTCTGAAAATATGTTAAGACAGTAGGATTCTCGGGACAAACGCAGTTGATTCCAATGACGGCTCCAGTAAACATAGAAGTAAAAGGAAAAGCAGTAAGCATCCCAATCTTGATATCAGAAAATACACCAGTGAACTTATTGGGAAGAGACGCTATATGTAAAATGAACTTACAGATATGGTGCACTCCAGAAGGAATCTACATTGATGACAGAGGAGTGAAACAAATGACAATGACGAAACAGCCTGACCCTGAACGTCCACAAGCAAACGTATATTGGCTGGGAGATCTAGGAAAAGAAGTGAACAACACAATAGACAAATGGGGAAAATATATTAAGGCACAGTTAGGAGATCCAAATGTGCCTGGAGCAGAGCATCATTGTACATTAATGTATGATGAAACAAGAAACCCAGATTTGGAGGAAAAGTGGCTGAATGGAACAAAACAACAAGAAATCACCTTGATGTCAGAATACATAGTAGTTGGACAGGAGGGAGCAGCACTCAAGTTAGAGAATAATGACTTTATAAACAAATGGTTTCAGATACCAGAATCTGTTCCACATGTGACAATCTATGTGAGCAAAGGAAGGGAACAAAAAGACTTAGGACAAATGATGAAAAGGGCAGAGAGGGTACAATGGAAAGGGACAGAGAATCCTCTAATCATGGAATCACCAGACAGAACATTTCTAAAGCTCATATGTGCTACCCAAATGATAGGAACACCTAAGGTAGTAGTTATTTCACCTACTGAAAAACTAGACTCAAAAATGGTAAAGCTAATGGCAGAAATGGAAAAAGTAGTGCCAGTAAAACTATGGTCACGCCATGACACAGATGTGGGGTTAGTACTATCAGCAAATCCAATCCAGATAAAAGTAAAACCAGGAACCCAACCTCCACGAAAACAGCAGTATCAACTTAAACCAGAGGCAATATTAGGGATTAACCCTTTAAGACCTAAGGGCATTTTTACAATTCATTTTCCGTCTGGTTTTATTTACTAAAAAAGCTTGTAAAACATCAACCCTGTTGTGCACAGACAATTGACACACCTCTTTTTTTTCAAGACAAATTGGACTTTCAGCATATTTGTGTTGCATTGATGTCACCTGAATGTAAAATAAGTTATGGGACCATAAAGACAAATGAAAAAATAAAACGGAAATTGAATCACTCAAATATTTATTGAAATCACACACAAATAAATAAAAGCTAAGCAAATTTCCTCTGGAAAACAGTTTGTTCATGTCTTTGGAGTCCTGGAGCACAGGAATAAACATTGTAACTTCTACAGAACCAAAACTATTTACATTTTTCCAAAAAAGTCCAGGCGTTTTTTGCCTCATTCACTGGTGCCAAGCCTCAAAACAGTTCCTATCAGCAATCACACAGAGGGCCACATCACAGGCTTTGCATTTCCAGGGGTGGCCTGTTTGACCTGCCTTGTCTGCTTGCAGTTCACACATTGCCTTCTACCATAGGAGGCCTTCTTGCTGGTTTCAGTTTGGTCTGATGTTGGCACAGGTACATGGTCACTTTGTTGCTGGGTGGGGGGAACAGCAACTGTAACACCACAGAGTTGGGCTGTCAGCACCTCCAGAAAAGCCTTGTGGGTCATGGGCTGTTGCTGCTTCTCTGCACAAACTTCCTTGTGAAGTAAGTAACTGTTGGTCACAGCAATGTCCAAAAAATGGAAAAACAATGTCCTGTACCATCTCATAGTTTTATGGTGAACTGAGTAGTATTGGATGAGTTGATCAGAAAGATCAACACCTCCCATATTCTTGTTGTATTCAGTGACAGGGGTTGGGCATGGAATGGATTTGGTGTTCCAGCCTCCATCCTGAGTTCTTACCCTTCTCTGAACTGTGTTGCCGTGCGTTTCTCTCTCCACAATATCAGAGCTTGGTTCATGCGTAATGACGCACACCAACGTGGAAGACGGATCAGCCTGTCATTGGTCAACAACCTCACGCAAAGCATCATGTGATATCCAAAATGGCAGCTATCATCGAGCTAGCGGCAAAAATGATGGAGAATCGATAAATTATGGACATCAAGTGGATAAATCTTGGATGTAAGTGATTGGATTTATTGCTGAAAAACTCCGAAAAGAGGCACAAGTTCCGGGCTGGATAGAAAACCTTCTGTAAAGGCTACAAAGACACCAAAGACACCCCCGTGATGGCTAGCTCGTTAGCTTTCTGCTGGAAAAAACGGTAAGAAAATCGATAAAACTTTCATCAAATTATATAAATATTTATCGGAGGTGCCGTGTGATGTCGTGGACGATGCCGTCGGGCTCTGAGGGTTAAAAGTACTATTGAAGGGCTACTTAAAGCAGGAGTACTAATAGAAACATCAAGCTGTTGTAATACACCTATACTTCCAGTAGCAAAGGCGAATAAAGCAAAGTGGCGATTAGTACATGATTTAAGGGCAGTTAATGAAGTAGTAGAGGATTGGCCTGCGGAAGTACCCAATCCGCACACTCTGCTGACTAATGTTCCCCCTGCTGCTAATTATTTCTCTGTGATTGACTTGTGTTCTGCCTTTTTCAGTATTCCTTTAGCAGAAGAAAGCAGACAGCTCTTTGCATTCACCTATCAAGGTAAACAATTCACGTACACACGACTACCACAAGGATTTAAGCACTCACCTCATGTGTTTAATCAAGTATTAAAAACAGACTTAGAGGATCTAAGAATAGACAGCACATTAATCCAGTATGTGGATGACTTACTGATCTGCTCACCAACACTAGAGCAATGTCATCAGGATACTATTAAGGTCCTTACTAAATTGGCTGAGGGGGGTCATAAGGTATCAAAAGAGAAGTTACAGTACTGTTTACCCCAGGTGGAGTATCTGGGACGAATTATTGCACATCAGACTAAAGCAATATCGCCAAGTCAGTTGGAGGGTATAAGTAAAGCGCCGCAACCACAAACAGTGGGGCAAATGATGACCTTTTTAGGGATGACAGGATTTAGTTCAGATTGGATAGAAGACTATGCTATGAAAACAAACCCCTGCGAGAGCTAATGAAGCAAACAGGACAGCAGAATCTTAGAAGTAGGCTAACCTGGGGTGCAGATGCACTGGTAGCTTTTGAATCACTGAAAAAGGAACTGCAAACAGCACCTGCACTAGCAAGCCCAGACTACACTAAGCCGTTTCATTTGTATGTAGCAAATAGAAAAAGTGGTTATGCATCAGCAGTGCTGATGCAGGAACTGTGTAGTGGAAGGAGAAAACAACCCATAGCGTATTATAGCACAAAATTGGACAGTGTAGCCCAAGGATACCCGCCATGCTATCAGGGATTAGTGGCAATTTATTTTGCGTATGAAAAAGCCTCCACAATAACTATGGGATATCCAGTGGTGATCTACACTCACCATGAGATAATAGAGCTAATAGAGAATGGGAAATTTGTACTAACACAGGCAAGATGTTTAGCATATTCAACATTGCTGACATACCCAGATGTAACTATAAAGAGATGTGCCACTGTAAATCCAGCAAACTATATTCCCTTGGAGGATGAAGGAACACCACACGATTGTGTGGTAAATTAGATTAGCATTCACACGGTTGAGGCCTGACCTGGAATCAATACCAATGGTTGAAGCAGAAATAGAATATTTTGTTGATGGATCTTGTTTTAAGGACCATTTGGGAAATCATGCTGGGTTTGCTGTGGTAAAAAAGCAGGGAGATTCTTTTGTGCCAATTGTGGTTCAGCATTGTGAACAGCCATGCTCAGCACAATTGGCAGAATTAAAAGCATTGACCAAAGCCTGTCTACTGCATAAAAGATCAAAAAGTAAATGTATATACAGACTCTGCATATGCGCATGGAGTGTGTCATTTGTTTGGTGCAGTGTGGAAACAGAGAGGGTTCAAAAAGAGTGATGGAACACCAATTCAGCATAAAGACCAGATAATAGATTAATTTCAGCAATGATGAGTCCAAAAAGGCTGGCTATAATCAAATGTCAGGCACACAAAAAAGGCAAGGATTTTGTTATTAGAGGAAATAATGCTGCGGACGAACATGCCCGAGAAGCTTCAGGATGTAAAGTAGCAATAATGGCACCACAAGTGATATTACAGGTCCAGCCAAGTTTGGCAGATATAGCACGGATGCAGCTTCAAGCTGGCCCACCTGAATTAGCACAATGGCAGCAGAGGGGGGCGACAAGGGACGTTAATGGAATATGGAGGTCACATGAGGGGCAGATATTGGCTCCAGTAGCACTTCTAAATATGTTAATTTCTGATGTGCACGGATTTGACCACTGTGCAAGAGGCGAGGTAGTGAGGAAGATAAAACAGCAGGGCTACTGGTCGCCATACTTGCAGGCCTCAGTAGATGAGTTTTTGGCAGGCTGTGAAATTTGTGAAAAACACAATGTCAGGAAAGGCACAACCGCTCCATTAGGTCATATTCCAGCACCGGAGGGCCCGTTCAAACATCTAGTAATGGACTATGTAGATATGATAAAACCAGTCAGAGGCAAAAGATATATGTTAGTAATAATAGACAGATTCAGTAGATGGGTAGAAGCAGTTCCCTCGGCCGACCAGGGAGCACAAACAGTGATTAAATTCCTAACAAGAGAAGTTATCCCAAGGTTTGGAATACCGTCGCAAATTTGCTCAGATAATGGCTCGGCATTCATTCAGAGGGCAGTAAAAACAGTCATACAGCAGCTGAGAATAAAACAACGACTAGGGTGTGTCTACCATCCGCAGTCTCAGGGGATGGTGGAGAGGGTAAATGGGAATCTCAAGGCAAAGATTGTGAAAATCTGTCAAGAAACAAGACTTAATTGGGTTGATGCGCCCGTTGGCATTAATGAAATATCGCGATGCAAACAAATAGGATTACTAATCTAACCCCGCATGAAATGCTGACGGAAGACCTATGCCAGTGCCTTATCTGAGAGGACCTTATGAAGGTCCATCATTGGAACAACTAGAAATGGAATTGAAAGCATATATGAGACAATTGACGACAATACATGGAAAAATCTGTTTGCAGGAACAAAGAAGAAATCCTAGGCAGGAAGAGAATGCACCTTGTTCAATTGCTCCTGGAGATCTTGTGTACCTGAGAGTGTTTAGAAGAAGGTGGAATGAGCCAAGACGGGAAGGACCTTATGAAGTGGTGCAGGCAACCCCAACAGCAGTAAAGGTGAGAGGAAGTAACACATGGTATCATATAAATCACTGCACTAAAGTACGTAGGAGAAACCTACCACAAAATCAGGAACCTGAAACCGAAGAAGAAGAGGAGCAACAAAGAGAGGATCAAGCTCACGAGGTTGAAGACCTACAAGTACCAGATAGAGACAACGAAGAAGAGGAAGAAGGACAACAAACGAATGTAGGGGAAGAGCACACTGAGGCAGAGGAAGAATCTGAAGAACGTGCCACAGTGGAGCGGGACAACACAGAAAGAGAAACGGAAGTATATGTCGCAGAAGAACAGGAACAAGAAGGTGAAGAAAGAGAAAGACAAGAGGAAAGTGCTTACCTTGCTGAACCAAATACGGAAACAGCTGAAGGATATGAAGCAGACCAACAGAGGCATCCGTGGGAGGACATATTGTCGGAGGCAGAGGACAGGTTGGGGGATGAAGGAGGTACTGTGGATAATGATATTGATGATGTATTTGGGACAGGTATTTCCCCCGATACAGGGCCTACCGGGGAAGCAGCGCAAGAAGACCCAGACTCACCCGGTGAAGGACCGTCAGAGCGACCATGGTATGATGACTTCCCTACAATTGACACCTCAGAACTTATGTCTTTCTTCCCAGAATAAGCAAGGACAAGATGTTATAGAACAAAAAATTAGACAGAAGAGAGCATCTGGAGCATTGAACGAAGGTGAACCAAAAAAGGACAGAAGCATAGTTAACCAAAATAAGACAAAACCATTAGATTTGATGTATGATTGGGAGCCTATAGAGACAGCAGGAGTAGAAGAACTATTACAACATGCAAATCAAAACGACTGGTATAGATGGGCAAAATATACGGTTAAGCAGGCAGACATGACAAATTGTGTAATGTGCTCACCCTCACCGTTGAAGAAGTTGACAGTAGTTCCGAATCAGTATGATTACAGACACTGCGCCAAGTATTATGCCAAAAATTGTGGCACTAAAGGAAGAACAGTGTTCTGCCCAGCGGAATGTTTGGCTTTCCTAGGTCACCCAGAATATGAAAAGTATAGTAAGCTGATAAGGTGGGGAGATGAATGTAGGAAATTAGATGTACACGTGGATAATAAGAATAGAGCAAGTCCATCATCATTTACGATTAATCAACAACTGGAATATGAATGCTTTAACAGGACCAAGGGAAAAAATAATGTAGGACAGTTTAAGGGCAATTGCGCAGTAATATGGCATTTAGACGAAGAAATGTTTTCCAACAATAATGTAATCAGATTTGGGGGACCACGTTATGCAACAGCAACATTAGGACAGAACTTTACTGCAAATATAACCCCAGGATGTTTAGGTGTAGTGGCGGTCATTGCCTTACAGGATGTGAAAATCAAACCTTAGTATCTCCTTCGGTAAAGATTCATCAGGAACAAACAGAAACCATAGCGGACTACTTTTGGTTATGTGGGGAGGTCAGTTGAAAACCTCTCTACCTAAAAACTGGAAAGGGCTGTGCGCTAGAGTAAGGTTACTACAAGAGGTAACTATGGTAGAGTGGGATCTCTCTGAAATCCAAACTGCACCAAATCCATTTGTAAAACAACAGGCAAGGGTGAAAAGAGCGTACTCCCCAGATCCGGATGTTTATTTGGATGCAATTGGTCAACCAAGGGGAATACCACAACAATTTAAAGCTAGGAATGAAATTAAATCAGGCTTTGAGTCAATATTTGTATGGGTAACAGCCAGCAAAAATGTAGAATGGATTAATTATATTTACTATAACCAACAGAGGTTTATAAACCATACTGATGAGGCATTGGAGGCATTAGGAACACAATTAGCGGTAACTAGTAAAATGGCATGGCAAAATCGTCAAGCACTAAATTGGTTATTGGCAGATAAAGGAGGAGTATGTGTTATGTTCAGAGCAGATTACTGTACATACATACCAAATAATACATCCCCAGAAGGAACTTTTACACAGGCAATGAAAAAACTGCATGACCTCAGAAAGGAAGTTAAATCTAATGCAGGAAGGGATCAGATGTTTGGCCAATGGTTCGATGATCTTTTTGGATCATGGAAGTTGGGCTTAATGAAACTAGGTATAATGATCGTTATAGGACTGACCCTATTTGCATTGTTGTTTTGCTGTGTCATACCGGTTCTAAGATCAATAATGGCTAGAACAGTGGCTAAGCAAATGGTGACTGTATCAATGATGTCAACACAAACAGGGACAGAAACTAGATACTGTACCATTGGACCAGGATTGGATGAACTTGATGAGATTTACTGAGAAGCAATTCAGAAATGACACTAATTTAAGGGGAATTTTATTTTTGAACACTTTTCTCATGTTTTTGATAGTAAGGGAGATAGCATGACTATTGTACTTTCATTTTACATGACAGAATAGATAGCATCTCAAGAAAGGAGTTAGAGGGTGTTTTGTTTGTTATTTTTGACATGTTCCCCTATTACTTTCAATATAACCCATTACTTATAATAATTAACAAAGTTTATATTACGATATATTTAATCAAGTAGAAGTAGTATTGATGATGATTATGTTCAAGAAAATATAGTTGTGAAGTAATTGCCAAGAGAAGACATACAAGAGCAACATGTGAAGAAAGGAGTGGCGAGCACCTCAGTGCTTGGCTGCAAGAGTAAATAGACTCAACTGGTGGTTTAAAAACCCGCTGTCTGCTCCAACACACCACCAGATAGCGCTCCAGGCTACCGGAATTGTCTGTGAGTTCCTCTGCCAACGAAGGATGTAGCTCGTGTTGAGGGAGGAATATATTGTGTATTTTCTTATATATCTTATCTTATATATATATTTTTTTTCTTTATGAATAATCAATTGTACTCTACACAACGCAAGGCTTTCAAGTTGCATGCACATGCTTATTACATATAATATGATTTGTTTCTGCTCCCCCATTATTGACAATAGATAAGAGGATTGGAATCTTTTACTTTTACTTTTACCTTCTAGCTGATTGTGGAGGGAGAGGTTTGGTTCACAATCCTGCAGAGTGTGGCCCCATCAGCACGGTATTGATAACTTAGTGCGTAGCCTATTTTGGCTACGGTTGTATTAAATTGGCTGGCTTATGTGGCTATACTGTGGTTTGAGGGACTTAGTATGTGGGACTTTTAGTCCCAGAGGGGGGAATATATTGTAGAATAATCATTTTTAGATGGTATAATAATCATTCTTAGATATCAAAATACTTATATGAGTTTCTAGGCCTTTGTGTGAGCCAGGAGAGAGCATATGAGGTTACTAAAAGTGTTGATGCTGCAGAGAACACAAAGAATGGTATACAACCTTGAAATACAGGATGTACTTCTTTAATCAGTTATTATATGAATGATGTCTTGTATTCTTGCAGCTGGTGTTTTGCTGTTTCTGTTAATTAGTAGTATTCTGACATATATCTTTGGTGTATTTCCTTTATGCTGACACATATCTCTAAAATATATGGTGTATCTCATTAAAATACAGGATGCACTTCTTACTGAAAACACTTTTAATAAGTTAGATATCTCTTATATGATATGTTTCTGGCATGGTGTTTTACCCTGATGAGTTAAATATCTTTGGAGCTTGTATTTTCTTTCATTAATCAAATGATACTGTGTATGAACAAACAAGGCCGCCTCATTATGAGGGTACACTGAAATGTAGGGCAAAGGTAAAAGGTATGTGATGGGGACATGGCTGTTTGTCTCATACACAGGTGTTTCTAAAATTGATGCACTTTTATCATGAACTATGACTTATGTCAAAAATAAGTGGAGTTACCAGTTGATGTATGTTTTTTTTAAATAACTGGTATATAACTGAGAACTCAGGAGGATAGAGTCAGAACATTCAGCTGACTGGTCTCTTGTTTGTTGGTGATCAATAAACTACAACTTTGGCATCTGGAACTCAAGACTCTGAAAATTTTCTTCAACTTAGAGAAACTCTTCGCAATATTCCACGACAATATCAAGTCATTATTTCCTCGATATATCTGTGAAATAATTAATTATCTAACAATATCCTAAAATGATATGTAAAAAATAAAGGATTCGGCTTTAGTTGCATTATGATGTGCATCTGGGCTGCGTTCAGCGCCGACAAAACGTTGCACAACGTTTTTTAAACAGAAACGGTGATGCGTTGAACGCACTGTTCTGATGACGCAAGAGTTGCAACCATAGTATGGCAGCTGAGAAGGCCATTCTTTGTGTTCTTTGTGAAGAATTTTCGGAGCCTGATGAAGTCGGTATAAATATGTGTTTAATACTGCAAAATATGCCCGATGTTACAGTTACTGCACTTGCCGCCCAGAACACGAGAGAACTTCCCAATCGAGTGAAGGGATTTGTGGAAACTGTGGTTCCTAATTATTGTGATACAACATTTGCCTCGCATTTTAGGATGAAAAGACAAACATTTCAGGTGAATGATAATCCACTTCTTACCTCCGAGAGAAGTTATGATCTGTATGACCTTGTTTTGTTATTGCTGATCACTGTTGTTTTGCTATATTATTGTAATATTTACCATAATATATTCAGAGGAGTATAGAAAAGTTTATGAAATGGTCACTTCACAATTCAATAGCAAAATATATAGAGATGTGTAGCGTTTAATCAGTGTTTAGCAAACCTTCCTGAGGAAAGGACCACAAGACATTGCAATTACAAAATATTTTGACAGACTTAAAAGTTCCAGATCTATACCTGTGATTTAATATTTCAGTTATATTGCCTGTAATGTAAGTAAACATGTGCAAACAAAATACTTGCTCTTAATGAATTTATTTTTATGTTAATTACATTTACTTACAAATTCCACTGTATAAAGCAATATGTGCATCAGTCATAGCAAGATTTGTCTCATCTTATTTACAGCATCATAGGGATGTAGAAACTTCTAATATAAATGCTGCATATACTTTTCTACAGGCTCTCTGTGAGAAAGTTGGTCCTTTCCTTGCAAACAGAACCTTGGACATCCCCAAACAATTGCTGTGCTCTATTTGGTTGTTGGCAAACCAAGAGAGCTTCAGGGGTGTTGCAGACCGGTTTGATATGTCAAAAGGAACCCTTCATTATATTTCTTTCGGATATTTGCACAGTCCTTTGTACACTGAGTAACCAACACATTAAATGGCCCAGAGAGGATGAGTTTGCAAACCTGGCAAATGGCTTTCAGGACAAAACTGGCTTTCCTGGAGTCATTGGAGTAATCGATGGCACACACATTCCCATCCTAGCACCCACATTCCATAGAAACAGTTACATAAACAGGAAAGGACATGCAAGTATTCAACTCCAAGCAGTGTGTACATCACAGATGAGGTTCCTGGATGTGTACACTGGTTGGCCAGGGTCTGTGCACGATGCTAGAGTGTTTCGAAACTGCCCATTAAATAGCCATCTCCAGGATGTGATGAGAAGTGACAACCACCTGCTTGGAGACTCTGCATACCCACTCAGCACATCTCTCATTACACCATACAGAGATAATGGGCACTTGTCCCAAAGACAGAAAAAAATTTAACACAGTCCACAGCTCCACCAGAGTTGTGATAGAAAGGGCATTTGGCCTTCTAAAGGGGAAATGGAGACGACTAAAATACTTGCCCATGGGAGACCTTAAAAAAGTCCCAGTGGTTATCACAGCTGCGTGTGTTTCATTGAGGGAGGAAGGCCACCAAATGGAGGATTGTGAAGTGGATGGCAACAATGACAATGATTGTGAAGCAGGATACCCTGAAAATACTTCAGGTCAAAGAAAAAGGGATGAACTTGCTTTATTTTTGGTGGAAGATGATTAAAGTTTATGTTTAACTCATTCTTATTGTGTACACCTAAGTTTTCAGAAGTTTTTGTTTCATAACAGAATGGAAGTAAAATAATGAATAAAATGCCACAAATGTGAGGTGATCAATATTGCATTTATATCTCTCAGCATATATACTGCACATCATGTAATTAAACAAACAAAATAGAACCCACCATCAGCAGAATGTAGAAAAAGGAGAAAACCCAAATTGCTATTTCTTCGTCAAAGCAGAAACAAAATCTTTTAGGATGTTGTTACGTTCACTTGCCACTTCCACTGCTTGTTTTTGCAGGCTTATGACTTCTGACATCTGCCTCCTTTGCTCACTGACTGACTGTTCAAACCACTCAGGTGCTTCAGACTTGCGCGTTCTCCTTTTGCTACAATCTGCTGATGCCTTGGGTTGTGAATTTGATGATTGTGAATTTGATGATCCTGAAGAAGCCTCTATGTGGGGAAAAAAAAAAAAGAAGTTTAAACTTGGTGGCCTTAAAATGGTAATGATGAAGGCAGCAAACATCACTTGCCTCTAACAAATACATTTTTTGGTTCTCACATGGACACATCTCCTCTACATTTGAGTCATGTACCAACAAAGCTTCTTTAAACATCCAGTTAACCCAGATTCTAATCACCTGAGCCACACAATAGACATCCTTTAAATAAAGCTGTTAGCAACCCTACCAAGTTATGGAGTAAAAATAGATGCCAACATTGGAGCTACTATGTATCCAACATGGATGCTAATGTGAGACCATCACAGAGTGATTTAATTAAAACCTACAATTAACATCCAATAATGTTTACATAATATTTTTAGTAAATCATGAATAACATTTTCTTTGAATCTGGTGTGCTAATTCAGGTTGATGTGGCACAAAAAATAATTAACATGGAAAAGATAATCACCAGCAAAAGATGACATGACCAGGACCGGCTCCACACTGGGATCATCAGCCAGGAGGTCCTCCATTGATGAGAAAAAGACCCAGCTGCTGGCACCACTCCCAGTCTTCTTCTTACTGTCCACTATTGTTTTGTATCTATTAAGAGAAACCCAGAAATAGCAAATGTCTTCAAGTGGCCATACTCCCAAAATAATGCAAATGCCAGTATCAAAACAAACCTGTGTTTTAACTGTCTGAACTTATTGTCACATGCCTCTGCTCCAAAGTCATATCCTTTTGCCTGCATTTGTGTAGCTACCTTTTTCCACACTTCTACTTTCTTTAACACAGGAGATTGAAAATCTTCAGCCATTTGCTTTGCCAGAGAAATTAAAAGCAATGTTGCATTGTGCGTCCATGGCTTTGAATCTAAAGCACACATTTAAATAGATAAGTAACAGACAATACATCATTAGAAAAGTTGTGCAAGGAATGAACTTAATGTACCTTTTGGCATGTGTTGGGGGTCTGACACTGATGCCCACTTTGGAGCACAGGCAGGTGATGGTCCAGCAACAGACAAATTAAGTGGTGTAGTATCTGGAGGCAAATGCAGTGGTGCAGGAGCCAACTTCTGTGGTGCAGCAGGAATGTGTAGGCCCAGTGGAAGTTGACTAGACCCATTTGATGCACTAGCCTGTCCCAAAGGGATTGCTGAAACTGAAATGGAAGCACACATCTTACCTAATTCAGACTAAAACATCTATTTAGCCTCACATACTGACTTGATTTGTAGTTCATACTGTTTTAATACCCTGTATTTTCTTTCTCATTTTTAGGAAAAGCACTTAATTACCATTGTTTATTTCTATACCAAATGTCATACACTTGCAATGAAGCTAAAAATATAGCCTAAACAACTACATCATTATGTTGATATCCTATATTTTACAATAAAACTTACGACAAACATGTAAGGATGGCTGGCGCGAAACAGACGTTCCGAAGCTTTGCGAGATCCCGAAGCAAAGATGATTCGAAACACTGATCCGAAGCGTGATTCAAAACACCCACGTCACGTGACAACGGCTAAATGAAGCGTCTAAGTGTTTCATCAGGTGGAGTGCTCCGCCGAATCAGGGTTTCATTGATTGGTCGGTTCGGGAACAAATCACACAATCACACAGTATAAAAGTTTTGTCAACGCATTTTCATATCGTGGGTTTTTGTGAGAGGAGTTTGGTTTTGAGATAGTGGATTTTTGGTGATATAGTGACATTTATAGTGCGATTTGTTTAGTTATATTTAGGATTTAATTTACATTTACACATTGACTTAGAGACACACAGAGTACATATAGTGACACATGAATAGATGCATTGATAGAAATATATATATATATATATATATATATATATATATATATATATATATATATATATTAATAGATAGATACATATATTACAGATACATATAGATTATTAGATAGATAGGCTACATATAAAATAGATAGATAGATAGATAGATAGAAATGGAGGCTCCACAGAAGAGATGCCGTACATCTGTGGTGTGGGAGCATTTCCATTTGGAAACCCCAAATAAAGTGAGATGTGTGTATTGTGATCGGCAGCTCGCCTACTGCAACAATACATCATCCATGATGCGCCATTTGAGGAGCATTCATCCTGCCATTCTGCAGGGTGCAGAGGATGGTAGTGTTCCCCCTGTACCAAGGCCTGCTACTGACACTGCTGGGCCATCTAAGCAAGGTATGCATTGTTTGAAATATAGGCTAATTATAAGTGAAATATAATAACTAAGTGTTGGGCCATTGTTTAGAAAGGCCATGGACTAAGACATGCCTAACATCCCAATCACAACTGCCAATCACTTTAAAAACAAATGTTGTCAATATAATATTATACTTTGTGAATATACATTTTATATGTCTACATATGAGTACCCAATCTACAGCCAAGACATCATTTTGTTTTTTTGTAATTGTTGTATTTCTATAATGCACTTTATCTTTCTCTGCACACTGAGCATAAATATTCATAACATAACTTTGTTTAGGAAGGTTTCCAAATGAACCAGTAGACTACTTTCACGGTAGGCTACTATTTTTCCAATATATTTGTCTGAAAGTATGTTTTATCTTCTCTTTTAAAAGGCAGACAGAGGGAATTGGATGAGGCTCTTCTGAACATGGTGGTGAAGGATCTGCAGCCCTTCACCATCGTGGAGGATGAGGGTTTCAGGGCCTTTGTGAACAAGCTTGATCCAAGCTATGTCCTCCCATCCCGGAAGGTGCTTAAAACAATGGTCAGCTGAAAGGTACAACACAACCAAGGAGAAGACAATGGAGGACCTACAAAAGGCGAATTTGTTAGCCTGACGGCTGACATGTGGTCTTCCATTAATATGGATGGATATCTTGGTGTAACATGCCATTACATAACACCAGAGGCAACAATGGCAACTGTTTTACTGGGTGTAAGGAGGTTTTACCAAACCCACACAGCCCAGCATCTCATGGAGGCTAAAGCCTTGCTAATGGCTGAGTGGGGAATAACCTCCAAAGTTCACTGCATGGTGACTGACAATGCATCCAACATGATCCTAAGTGCCCAGCTACTCAACCTTCGCCATGTCCCATGTTTTGCTCATAATTTGAATTTGATAGTGAAAAGGCCCTGGATCAAACCTCAGTCATCAATGAAATTCGCCAGAAAGCCAGAAAGATAGTGGGGTTGTTCAGATCCAGCTGCAAAGCAAAGGACAAGCTTGTGGAGATGCAGAGCTTGATGGGCAGACCAAGTCTGAAAATGATACAGGAGGTTGAAACGAGATGGAACAGCACATTCGACATGCTACAACGCTTGTATGAGCAACGTGAGCCAGTGGCTGCTGCACTTGCCAATTTAAACAGTGATACTGCTCCCCTGACAAGTCTTGAGTATGACATTATTCAACAGTCATTGACACTTCTTCAACCATTCAAACTAGCAACAACAGAGATGTCAGAGGAACAGAGAGTGTCTGCTTCAAAGCTCATACCATTGTACAGGATGTTGCAGCACAAGCTTGCACAGAAAAAGGAAATGCAACGCAGGAATCAACTGTACAATTAGGTAGGACACTATGACCATACGTGTAATTGGCCATAACTCTCATATTGTTGTCATTATTTTAATTAATATGGTTTTCTCTTGTGTTGGCTCATAGGCTCACATCTACAAGAAGGTCTGCACTCCAGATGTGGAGGGTACGAGACTTTTAGAGCCTTGGCACTGGCTACACTGCTGGACCCAAGGTTTAAAAATGTGGCTTTTGGAAATCCTGCCAAAGCCCTGGATGCTGAAAAGCACATCACACTGGAGTGTGCTTCACTGATGCGTTCAAACACAACTCCTGGTGAGTTTCAGTCTATGTTATCTTATGTAATGTGATTCATGAAATTTATACTTCATATGTGTTGTCAGTTTATGATTTGTTACTAATTGCCGTTTCTTTTAATTCAGAACCACAAATGTCAACATCAGGCCCATCATCAACACCAGTTGAAACACAAGACAGTTTATGGGAACATTTTGACAATCGTATCCGTGGAGACCCAGATGATACACAATCCTACAGCTGATGCCACAGTGGAAGTGAAAAAATACCTCAGCGACGCGCTTTTGCCCAGAACTCATGATCCTCTAACTTACTGGAAAGAGAGAGCAGTAATCTTTCCTCATTTGTATGTCCTAGCTAAAAAATATCTTTGTATGCCAGCAACAAGTGTCCCTTGTGAGAGAATTTTTTCAAAGGCTGGAGAAATTATCTGTAAAAAAGAAGTAGGCTGAGTCCTTCAACAGCAGAGAAATTAATATTTTTGAATAAAAATCTATAAGAAAGGGAGACATTGTGGCTTGATTTATTTTTATTAATATTCATTTTTCATGACCAAAATCACATTATGCAATGTGAAGAGACTACAGGTTACAAGCTTCATATATTACAAAAATACAATAATAAAAAAAAACCAACACATTTTTTTATTAGCTCTTTGTAAAGGTTGTTTCAGATCAACACCTGCAAGTGACCACTAGGTGTCACCGTGGAGACGGGTTTCGGATTGATTCGAAGCCTCGAAACAAAATGGCACATTTGCTTCGACTGTTTCATTGCTTCACGAAGCCTCGATCTGCCCATCTCTACAAACATGTCTTCTAATATCCTCAGTTGATGTGTAAACCGAGCTGCATCGAACACATTTATAAAATACTTTATTTGAACCCATTGTGTGAGTTCACTTTAATTCCGCGTGCTTTATATACATGTTGCTGCTGATTGGACTGCAGTTCTGACACACCCACCAAACAAGAGAAAACGCATCTCAAACCCCGTTGCACACCGGTGCACGCCGTTTCCAGGAAACATGACGTTCAACCCGGAAACCGTAGCAAAACGTTGCGCACCGTTTTGAACTTGAACGTGCCCCTGGTCTTCTTGTGAGCTCGCGCATATTTGCATTGCTTTAATCCCTCGTTGTAAGTCCCGCCTTCTTGCACACCAATTGGTCAGAGGCCAAATTCCTGCCTGTCAACTCGTATTGTTGAGCGTTTTCGGTTTTGGGCCAATCAGCAGCTCGTAATTGTGTAGCGTTTGTTGAACGTTTTAACGTGTGTTAGTTAATTAACGTCAACGTCAGGCGTCCTGTTTACACATTTAAACCATATTTACACTTTGAATTTCGACTCCAAACTGTAGTAACTACATCTACATGGTCTAATGAAGATAACCAGGTAGTCTGATCAAAGATTAAATACATTTTGAGAGATCGTTAACATGTTAAGTAATGCAATGCATTGGAAATTAAAGGGACAACATGTGGCGATCTCTGAAAACAAAATTAAATTATGAAAAGACCATACAGTTAGTATCTTTAGACCCTTAAGATCATAATATCACCACGTGAAATCAAAATATAAAGTATAAGTATAAGTTTTATGCATTAACAATAAGCCTGTTTGTTTAATGGCTGCCAGTGCATAGGGGGCTGACCCTGGGGTCATTATTTACCTGTTGTGTTACGTTATGTTAATTTGTTAACGTTAATATTTCAATAGTGAATGTGTAGTACTAGTATATCATTAATGTTATGTGTGATAGTCCTGTTAATATGGCAATTAACATGTAGTTTAACCTGTAATTCTCGCTTAATGCTGTGTCATTGTAGAGATGGTTTTTGCAAAATTCAGTATGACGGCCTTGCAGCAGCTTGTCCTGCGGGCCTTCATCGCCGCTAAGGGGCCACGCGGGACCGCCGCTGCTGCGAGGGCCAAGAAGCCAGAGGATTTGTGGTAGTTTTCTTTGAGCTCCACCACGACGTACACGCGAACACAACACGCGTTAGCGGAGAGATTGATTGGCCGGCATCCAGAGAACATTGCTGGGCATAGAGCGCATCTATATTATAGTACAACATATGTTATTGTCTTCAGAGTAAAAATAACTTTCCTAGGTATGTATTTTTTTGTAATAAAAATATGCTTCCGTTTCATAAACTTGGTACTGATAACAACTTTACATTATTTACATTAGTCTACCATTTTGGGGTCTTTGCTATTATATTCCAATATCATTATGCCTCAGTTAGCTAGTTATAGATTAAGAGTTGTTTTAGGAGTACAGATGACTTGCTGCTGTGTATAATAATTTGTGTTGAGAAAATAACATTCTGTTCTGTCAAATATGTACTCTTATGAAACTTCTCTAGGAGCACTGTTGAAATGTTTTGGAGGTGGGGCACAACCGATGCCACCTGCCCCAGGTGCCAGTGCTACAGCTGATGATGATTTTTCAACAATCCCAGATCAATATATTTATATGGAGAAACCATGCCTTTTGTGAGACCTTTTATTTAGTTTCTGACGGACAGTTGCATTACCTTAGGCTAGCTGTTATTATTATTATTTTCATCTTTCATCAGGTCCATCCTCTGCAGACGAGGAGCACTTTCCAGCACCGGCATCCACTGATCCTGCTGTTCCTTCCATATCTGTTTCAACCTCAGCGGCCCCATTGCAACTTCCAGCCTACACCATGGATCAGCAGCTCCTCCAGTTGACCCGGCTGAGTGGTCATCTATCCTGTCCGACTCAGAAAGGACTGATCTGGTAAGCAGAGGGCCACTGCCTATAAAGGAAAACATCCCATTCCCTGAAAAACCTGATGGCCGAAGCTTCCACTACACCTACAGAAAAGTAATTAATGGGGAAAAAATGTAAGTGGAGCTGCTCACTTATTCAAAACAGCTTCTGCTGCAAATTGTTCTCTAGGAAGTCCACAAAACTGGTAACGGAGGGATAACAAGACTGGGTAAATATAGGTGTGCTACTGTTACAATTAAAACCATAGAAGGGTAAAATCATGCCAGGCAGACATTGGTATGTTGTAAGCAACACAGCTACAACTCATACAATTGATAAGGGGTGTGTTACAATTACAGTGTGCGAATAATCAAGCATTGACAATATCCAATCATATTGGCGGCACAGAGGGGCCCCCAAATAAAATTCTGCTTGGGTCCCCATAAAGGCTTGGGCCGGCCCTGCTGGAACCATTAAGGAACCGGAATTGTTATTCCTTATGATTCCCATCCCTAGGTGGGACTGATACATATATCAATTACGTGCAGAGGCTGCACTCTAGTGGCGGCCTTGCGTATTGCACGCATAAATACATGGGCTCTGTGGCATTTTTCACTTATTAAACACAGTAGATTAAAAAAATACTGTTTTCACTGCCTCAGTTGTTCATCAATTAGAGCTTCATAGTCCCACCGCTTTCTCTTAAAAGTATCAACCCTGTTCTTTCTCTTCTGTTTTGATGTTGGGGGTGAATTGGTCTTTTCTTTTCTCCAAAACTATACAGTAAAATGACTTGACAATAATTACAGTAATAGTCAGAGTCACTCTGAACAGGAATATATTGAAAGAATGAGCAAACCTATGAAGGAACACTTTTTATGAGTGTTTGAAAATGAGACATGGTGTAAGTGATAGAATGCACGTCGATGGGGTGAGTTTGCCTTTTCTACAAAACTATACAGTAATATAACATACTTGTATATATAAATTGTGTGTGTGTGTGTGTGTGTGTGTTTTAAATATCATTTGTGTTTCATTCAACAGGTATGCAAGCATATTTCATAGATCAGGTTTTTATTGTTCATATGTGCAATTCATGGATAATTGACAGATTAAAGCCACCAAAAGCCTGTTGTATCATATTTGTCATTTACATTAACATGAAAAATGTAAGTAAATAAATACAAATTTATACATGATGTATAATAATTAAATGTATACTTTATATATACACAAACATTAAAATCAACAATACAAATGTAAAATAAATGTATGATAATTAACATCAATATTACAGATTTCATTAGCATTAATAAATATATTATAATAATTAATGTATACTATATATATAAACATTAAAAATAAGTAAATATACATTAATACATGATATATGATAATTAAATCAACAATAAAAATGGAAAATAAATGTATGATAAATAACATTAATATTACATTTCATTAGCATTAATAAATATATTATAATAATTAATGTATACTAATATATATATATATATATATATATATATATATATATATATATATATATATATATATATATATATAACATTAAAAATAAAAATGTAAAAATATTAAGGATGTATGATAGTTAAAATGAATATGAACATGAATAAATTATGTAATAATTAATGTTAATCATATTTAGGCATAGAAACATTAAAATAGTAAAAAAAATATATATTATTTGTGTCCTAATAAGATGGAAAATAGCAGAAAATAGAGTCTAAAAGTCAAGTTTGACCTCTTTCAGCACCCATACCGTAAGTACACGATTAGACGCGCATAATAAAAAAAGATGTGCGGCTGGCTTGACCGTTTATTTTCAACGCGCGGCCCACTTGACCGCAGTTCAATTTGACGTCACGGCTGAACAGCTCCACTGACTTTCGTTGTGTTTAGTGTCTCTCTGTAACTTCGAGTTTAGCTTTTTTTCAAGAAAAGGAGGGACGAGAGTCGAAATTCATTTTTGTGGTCATCAATATTACGCCACAAATGATGTTGATTGAGCTTAACTTGAACTGAACCCGGAATATTCCTTCAATAAACCTTTAATATGTCATAAAATATTACAATCCAGTCTCTTTTTTTTATTAATAGCGATTTTCCAGCATGATCGTGTAGATATATCATGTCTATATGATACATAAGGTGTATATATTCTGTGTTTAATTGTGAACATTTAGTTTTCAATGTTTCTGTTTGTTTGTGTCGTTATAGCGGAACTGATGTTTGTGCGCGCCACTGTTTCCGGTCGGAATGTTATTCTAGCAGCACGTGAGTGTGTGAGTGAAACATGTCGAGTTCCTACAGAAACAGGCGAGAAACACAATAAACACACAATTTCATTCAGTTACACACACTCATCACCAGTCATTTATAGCAGACCTATATTTAAAGAAAGCTGACAGAACTCAGATGTGTGTGTGTGTGTGTGTGTGTGTGTGTGTGTGTGTGTGTGTGTGTGTGTGTGTGTGTGTGTGTGTGTGTGTGTGTTTCAAATCAACCAAACCCCTTTATTGTCACTCAAACATATACACGAGTGCAACAGTCTGTGAAAGTTCCACAACATAGCAGTATGACAATTACTATAAACACCTGATTTACACAACATAATATACAGTATATCAGCAGCCATATCACCCTGTAGCTCA
>NC_068309.1:1313301-1323301 GCF_025860055.1 Xyrauchen texanus | reverse complement strand
GCTTTTATTGATGGGATCCTGTTCATGTAAATGATCTGTTATTACTGTTTATTTACATGATCAGCCCGTGTATTGTTATTGTGCTGAATCAAAGAACACGAGCATTCTTCTGGTTCTGATTCGGTTCTGGAATGAATGTGCTCCTGCAAACACACACGATGATGATGATGATGATGAAGAGCTGATGAAGATGATGACGATGCTGGAGTCACAGGTATCTCTCTCACACATGTGTGTCTTTGTGTTCATTTCTCCTGAAAAATACAAACAAATCCTGAATGAGTGAATCAAACACAGTGATTCAGAAACATGTGGACCGAGTCCTGTACTGTTATTAGACGGTAATGTCGCATTTTAAGATCATATTCTCATATTATGGTGTCCTATCAGACTGTACAGTATGTGTGTGTTGTTTCAGACTGTGGGTTCAAAGTACAAATAAAACTAGAATGATTCAGATATCATGATATCAAGTCGGTTCACATGCAGCTTCAAACACTGATCATAAACATCAACCTTTGATCGTCATCACTGAAATAACACACTTCCGTTATGAAACATTAATGGAGAAATGCTTGAATTTTCTCTCTGGACATTTGTTGTCAGGAATCTGTCTTAAAGGGACAGTTCACCTACATATTTAAATTCTGTCATCATTTATTCACCCTCATGCCATCCCAGATGTGAATGACTTTCTTTCTTCTGCAAGTGCAAGTGAATGGTGACCAGCTCTTTAAAGCTACAAAAAGCACATAAAGGCAGCATAAAAGTAATCCAGAAGACTCCAGTGGTTTAATCCATGACTCCAGAAGTGATATGATAGGTGTGGGTGAGAAACACATCAATATTTCATCTTTTGTTAATAAAAAATCTTTGCATTTAACTTCCTGAGACACGAGCCTGACTGCTGTCTGCATTTTTCATTTCCCTTTTAGATTTGTTACTACAACTCAAAATCTGTGTACTCAAAATAACACTATCAGAGTTCATATTAACGCTTTATAAAGTGTATCATGGTTCCACTCTGAATAGAGTTATTTTAACACTTTTAAAGTGTCTCATGGTTCCACTCTGAATAGAGTTATTTTAACGCTTTATAAAGTGTCTCACGGTTCCACTCTGAATAGAGTTATTTTAACGCTTTATAAAGTGTATCATGGTTCCACTCTGAATAGAGTTATTTTAACACTTTTAAAGTGTCTCACGGTTCCACTCTGAATAGAGTTATTTTAACGCTTTATAAAGTGTGTCATGGTTCCGCTCTGAATAGAGTTATTTTAACACTTTTAAAGTGTCTCACGGTTCCGCTCTGAATAGAGTTATTTTAACGCTTTATAAAGTGTGTCATGGTTCCACTCTGAATAGAGTTATTTTAACACTTTTAAAGTGTCTCACGGTTCAGCTCTGAATAGAGTTATTTTAACACTTTTAAAGTGTCTCACGGTTCAGCTCTGAATAGAGTTATTTTAACGCTTTTTAAAGTGTCTCATGGTTCCACTCTGAATAGAGTTATTTTAACTCTTTATAAAGTGTCTCATGGTTCCACTCTGAATAGAGTTATTTTAACTCTTTATAAAGTGTCTCATGGTTCCACTCTGAATAGAGTTATTTTAACTCTTTTTAAAGTGTCTCACGGTTCCGCTCTGAATAGAGTTATTTTAACTGCTTTTTAAAGTGTCTCATGGTTCCACTCTGAATAGAGTTATTTTAACGCTTTTTAAAGTGTCTCATGGTTCCACTCTGAATAGAGTTATTTTAACTCTTTTGAAAGTGTCTCATGGTTCCACTGAATAGAGTTATTTTAACGCTTTATAAAGTGTCTCACGGTTCCACTCTGAATAGAGTTATTTTAACTCTTTTTAAAGTGTGTCACGGTTCTACTCCGAATAAAGTTATTTTAACACTTTTAAAGTGTCTCACGGTTCCGCTCTGAATAGAGTTATTTTAACTCTTTTTAAAGTGTCTCATGGTTCCACTCTGAATAAAGTTATTTTAACACTTTTAAAGTGTCTCATGGTTCCGCTCTGAATAGAGTTATTATATCTCTTTCTAAATTGTCTCACGGTTCGCTCTGAATAGAGTTATTTTAACTCTTTCTAAAGTGTCTCATGGTTCCACTCTGAATAGAGTTATTTTAACGCTTTTTAAACTGTGTCATGGTTCCACTCTGAATAGTTATTTTAACTCTTTTTAAAGTGTGTCATGGTTCCGCTCTGAATAGAGTTATTTTAACTCTTTTTAAAGTGTGTCATGGTTCCGCTCTGAATAGTTATTTTAACTCTTTTGAAAGTGTCTCATGGTCCGCTCGAATAAACTTATTTTAACACTTTTAAAGTGTCTCAAGGTTCCACCCTGAATAGAGTTATTTTAACGCTTTTTAAAGTGTGTCATGGTTCCACCCTGAATAGAGTTATTTTAACGCTTTTAAAGTGTGTCATGGTTCCGCTCTGAATAGAGTTATTTTAACACTTTTAAAGTGTCTCACGGTTCCGCTCTGAATAGAGTTATTTTAACGCTTTTAAAGTGTCTCATGGTTCCGCTCTGAATAGAGTTATTTTAACTCTTTTTAAAGTGTCTGATGGTTCCGCTCTGAATAGAGTTATTTTAACTCTTTTTAAAGTGTGTCATGGTTCCACTCTGAATAGAGTTATTTTAACTCTTTTTAAAGTGTCTCATGGTCCACTCGAATAAAGTTATTTTAACACTTTTAAAGTGTCTCACGGTTCCGCTCTGAATAGAGTTATTTTAACTCTTTTTAAAGTGTGTCATGGTTCCACTCTGAATAGAGTTATTTAACACTTGTAAAGTGTCTCACGGTTCCGCTCTGAATAGAGTTATTTTAACGCTTTTAAAAGTGTCTCACGGTTCCACTCTGAATAGAGTTATTTTAACTCATTTTAAAGTGTCTCATGGTTCCACTCTGAATAGAGTTATTTTAACTCTTTTTAAAGTGTATCATGGTTCCACTCTGAATAGAGTTATTTTAGCAGCTTTATAAAGTGTCTCATGGTTCCACTCTGAATAGAGTTATTTTAACTCTTTTGAAAGTGTCTCATGGTTCCACTCTGAATAGAGTTATTTTAACGCTTTTTAAAGTGTGTCATGGTTCCACTCTGAATAGAGTTATTTTAACTCTTTTTAAAGTGTATCATGGTTCCACTCTGAATAGAGTTATTTTAACGCTTTTTAAAGTGTGTCATGGTTCCACTCTGAATAGAGTTATTTTAACTCTTTTTAAAGTGTCTCATGGTCCACTCCGAATAAAGTTATTTTAACACTTTTAAAGTGTCTCACGGTTCCGCTCTGAATAGAGTTATTTTAACGCTTTTAAAGTGTGTCATGGTTCCTCTGAATAGAGTTATTTTAACTCTTTTTAAAGTGTCTCATGGTCCACTCCGAATAAAGTTATTTTAACACTTTTAAAGTGTCTCATGGTTCCACTCTGAATAGTTATTTTAACTCTTTTGAAAGTGTCTCACGGTTCCACTCTGAATAGAGTTATTTTAACACTTTATAAAGTGTGTCATGGTTCCACTCTGAATAGAGTTATTTTAACTCTTTTTAAAGTGTCTCATGGTCCACTCCGAATAAAGTTATTTTAACACTTTTAAAGTGTCTCACGGTTCAGCTCTGAATAGAGTTATTTTAACACTTTTAAAGTGTCTCACGGTTCAGCTCTGAATAGAGTTATTTTAACGCTTTTAAAGTGTCTCATGGTTCCACTCTGAATAGAGTTATTTTAACTCTTTATAAAGTGTCTCACGGTTCCACTCTGAATAGAGTTATTTTAACTCTTTATAAAGTGTCTCATGGTTCCACTCTGAATAGAGTTATTTTAACTCTTTTTAAAGTGTCTCACGGTTCCGCTCTGAATAGAGTTATTTTAACGCTTTTTAAAGTGTCTCATGGTTCCACTCCGAATAGAGTTATTTTAACGCTTTTTAAAGTGTCTCATGGTTCCACTCCGAATAGAGTTATTTTAACTCTTTTGAAAGTGTCTCATGGTTCCACTGAATAGAGTTATTTTAACGCTTTATAAAGTGTCTCACGGTTCCACTCTGAATAGAGTTATTTTAACTCTTTTTAAAGTGTGTCACGGTTCTACTCCGAATAAAGTTATTTTAACACTTTTAAAGTGTCTCACGGTTCCGCTCTGAATAGAGTTATTTTAACTCTTTTTAAAGTGTCTCATGGTTCCACTCTGAATAGAGTTATTTTAACACTTTTTAAAGTGTCTCAGGGTTCCACTCTGAATAGAGTTATTATATCTCTTTCTAAATTGTCTCACGGTTCCGCTCTGAATAGAGTTATTTTAACTCTTTCTAAAGTGTCTCATGGTTCCACTCTGAATAGAGTTATTTTAACGCTTTTTAAACTGTGTCATGGTTCCACTCTGAATAGTTATTTTAACTCTTTTTAAAGTGTGTCATGGTTCCGCTCTGAATAGAGTTATTTTAACTCTTTTTAAAGTGTGTCATGGTTCCGCTCTGAATAGTTATTTTAACTCTTTTGAAAGTGTCTCATGGTCCCGCTCCGAATAAACTTATTTTAACACTTTTAAAGTGTCTCAAGGTTCCACCCTGAATAGAGTTATTTTAACGCTTTTTAAAGTGTGTCATGGTTCCACCCTGAATAGAGTTATTTTAACGCTTTTTAAAGTGTGTCATGGTTCCGCTCTGAATAGAGTTATTTTAACACTTTTAAAGTGTCTCACGGTTCCGCTCTGAATAGAGTTATTTTAACGCTTTTAAAGTGTCTCATGGTTCCGCTCTGAATAGAGTTATTTTAACTCTTTTTAAAGTGTCTGATGGTTCCGCTCTGAATAGAGTTATTTTAACTCTTTTTAAAGTGTGTCATGGTTCCACTCTGAATAGAGTTATTTTAACTCTTTTTAAAGTGTCTCATGGTCCACTCGAATAAAGTTATTTTAACACTTTTAAAGTGTCTCACGGTTCCGCTCTGAATAGAGTTATTTTAACTCTTTTTAAAGTGTGTCATGGTTCCACTCTGAATAGAGTTATTTAACACTTGTAAAGTGTCTCACGGTTCCGCTCTGAATAGAGTTATTTTAACGCTTTTAAAAGTGTCTCACGGTTCCACTCTGAATAGAGTTATTTTAACTCATTTTAAAGTGTCTCATGGTTCCACTCTGAATAGAGTTATTTTAACTCTTTTTAAAGTGTATCATGGTTCCACTCTGAATAGAGTTATTTTAACGCTTTATAAAGTGTCTCATGGTTCCACTCTGAATAGAGTTATTTTAACTCTTTTGAAAGTGTCTCATGGTTCCACTCTGAATAGAGTTATTTTAACGCTTTTTAAAGTGTGTCATGGTTCCACTCTGAATAGAGTTATTTTAACTCTTTTTAAAGTGTATCATGGTTCCACTCTGAATAGAGTTATTTTAACGCTTTTTAAAGTGTGTCATGGTTCCACTCTGAATAGAGTTATTTTAACTCTTTTTAAAGTGTCTCATGGTCCACTCCGAATAAAGTTATTTTAACACTTTTAAAGTGTCTCACGGTTCCGCTCTGAATAGAGTTATTTTAACGCTTTTTAAAGTGTGTCATGGTTCCGCTCTGAATAGAGTTATTTTAACTCTTTTGAAAGTGTCTCATGGTTCCGCTCTGAATAGAGTTATTTTAACGCTTTTAAAGTGTCTCATGGTTCCACTCTGAATAGTTATTTTAACTCTTTTGAAAGTGTCTCACGGTTCCACTCTGAATAGAGTTATTTTAACACTTTATAAAGTGTGTCATGGTTCCACTCTGAATAGAGTTATTTTAACTCTTTTTAAAGTGTCTCATGGTCCACTCCGAATAAAGTTATTTTAACACTTTTAAAGTGTCTCACGGTTCAGCTCTGAATAGAGTTATTTTAACACTTTTAAAGTGTCTCACGGTTCAGCTCTGAATAGAGTTATTTTAACGCTTTTTAAAGTGTCTCATGGTTCCACTCTGAATAGAGTTATTTTAACTCTTTATAAAGTGTCTCACGGTTCCACTCTGAATAGAGTTATTTTAACTCTTTATAAAGTGTCTCATGGTTCCACTCTGAATAGAGTTATTTTAACTCTTTTTAAAGTGTCTCACGGTTCCGCTCTGAATAGAGTTATTTTAACGCTTTTTAAAGTGTCTCATGGTTCCACTCCGAATAGAGTTATTTTAACGCTTTTTAAAGTGTCTCATGGTTCCACTCGAATAGAGTTATTTTAACTCTTTTGAAAGTGTCTCATGGTTCCACTGAATAGAGTTATTTTAACGCTTTATAAAGTGTCTCACGGTTCCACTCTGAATAGAGTTATTTTAACTCTTTTTAAAGTGTGTCACGGTTCTACTCCGAATAAAGTTATTTTAACACTTTTAAAGTGTCTCACGGTTCCGCTCTGAATAGAGTTATTTTAACTCTTTTTAAAGTGTCTCATGGTTCCACTCTGAATAGAGTTATTTTAACACTTTTTAAAGTGTCTCAGGGTTCCACTCTGAATAGAGTTATTATATCTCTTTCTAAATTGTCTCACGGTTCCGCTCTGAATAGAGTTATTTTAACTCTTTCTAAAGTGTCTCATGGTTGCACTCTGAATAGAGTTATTTTAACGCTTTTTAAACTGTGTCATGGTTCCACTCTGAATAGTTATTTTAACTCTTTTGAAAGTGTCTCACGGTTCCGCTCTGAATAGAGTTATTTTAACACTTTATAAAGTGTCTCACGGTTCCACTCTGAATAGAGTTATTTTAACGCTTTTTAAAGTCTGTCATGGTTCCACTCTGAATAGAGTTATTTTAACACTTTTAAAGTGTCTCACGGTTCCGCTCTGAATAGAGTTATTTTAACACTTTATAAAGTGTCTCACGGTTCCACTCTGAATAGAGTTATTTTAACTCTTTTGAAAGTGTCTCACGGTTCCGCTCTGAATAGAGTTATTTTAACTCTTTTGAAAGTGTCTCACGGTTCCGCTCTGAATAGAGTTATTTTAACACTTTATAAAGTGTCTCACGGTTCCACTCTGAATAGAGTTATTTTAACGCTTTTTAAAGTGTGTCATGGTTCCGCTCTGAATAGAGTTATTTTAACACCTTTAAAGTGTCTCACGGTTCCGCTCTGAATAGTTATTTTAACGCTTTTAAAGTGTCTCATGGTTCCACTCTGAATAGAGTTATTTTAACGTTTTTTAAAGTGTGTCATGGTTCCACTCTGAATAGAGTTATTTTAACACTTTTAAAGTGTCTCACGGTTCCGCTCTGAATAGAGTTATTTTAACGCTTTTTAAAGTCTGTCATGGTTCCACTCTGAATAGAGTTATTTTAACACTTTTAAAGTGTCTCATGGTCCACTCCGAATAAAGTTATTTTAACACTTTTAAAGTGTCTCACGGTTCCGCTCTGAATAGAGTTATTTTAACGCTTTATAAAGTGTCTCACGGTTCCACTCTGAATAGAGTTATTTTAACGCTTTATAAAGTCTGTCATGGTTCCACTCTGAATAGAGTTATTTTAACACTTTTAAAGTGTCTCACGGTTCCGCTCTGAATAGAGTTATTTTAACACTTTTAAAGTGTCTCACGGTTCCGCTCTGAATAGAGTTATTTTAACGCTTTTAAAAGTGTCTCATGGTTCCACTCTGAATAGAGTTATTTTAACTCTTTTTAAAGTGTCTCATGGTTCCACTCTGAATAGAGTTATTTTAACGCTTTATAAAGTGTCTCACGGTTCCACTCTGAATAGAGTTATTTTAACTCTTTTTAAAGTGTGTCACGGTTCCACTCCGAATAAAGTTATTTTAACTCTTTCTAAATTGTCTCATGGTTCCGCTCTGAATAGAGTTATTTTAACTCTTTCTAAAGTGTCTCATGGTTCCACTCTGAATAGAGTTATTTTAACGCTTTTTAAAGTGTGTCATGGTTCCACTCTGAATAGTTATTTTAACTCTTTTGAAAGTGTCTCATGGTTCCACTCTGAATAGAGTTATTTTAACGCTTTTTAAAGTGTGTCATGGTTCCACTCTGAATAGTTATTTTAACTCTTTTGAAAGTGTCTCATGGTCCACTCCGAATAAAGTTATTTTAACACTTTTAAAGTGTGTCACGGTTCCGCTCTGAATAGAGTTATTTTAACACTTTATAAATTGTCTCACGGTTCCACTCTGAATAGAGTTATTTTAACGCTTTTTAAAGTGTGTCATGGTTCCGCTCTGAATAGAGTTATTTTAACACTTTTAAAGTGTCTCACGGTTCCGCTCTGAATAGTTATTTTAACGCTTTTAAAGTGTCTCATGGTTCCACTCTGAATAGAGTTATTTTAACGCTTTTTAAAGTGTGTCATGGTTCCGCTCTGAATAGAGTTATTTTAACACTTTTAAAGTGTCTCACGGTTCCGCTCTGAATAGTTATTTTAACGCTTTTAAAGTGTCTCATGGTTCCACTCTGAATAGAGTTATTTTAACGCTTTATAAAGTGTCTCACGGTTCCACTCTGAATAGAGTTATTTTAACTCTTTTTAAAGTGTCTCACGGTTCCGCTCTGAATAGAGTTATTTTAACGCTTTTTAAAGTGTATCATGGTTCCACTCTGAATAGAGTTATTTTAACACTTTTAAAGTGTCTCACGGTTCCGCTCTGAATAGAGTTATTTTAACGCTTTATAAAGTGTCTCACGGTTCCACTCTGAATAGAGTTATTTTAACTCTTTCTAAAGTGTCTCATGGTTCCACTCTGAATAGAGTTATTTTAACGCTTTTTAAAGTGTGTCATGGTTCCGCTCTGAATAGAGTTATTTTAACGCTTTTTAAAGTGTGTCATGGTTCCGCTCTGAATAGAGTTATTTTAACACTTTTTAAAGTGTCTCACGGTTCCGCTCTGAATAGAGTTATTTTAACTCTTTCTAAAGTGTCTCATGGTTCCACTCTGAATAGAGTTATTTTAACGCTTTTTAAAGTGTGTCATGGTTCCGCTCTGAATAGAGTTATTTTAACTCTTTTGAAAGTGTCTCATGGTTCCGCTCTGAATAGAGTTATTTTAACGCTTTTTAAAGTGTGTCATGGTTCCACTCTGTATAGAGTTATTTTAACTCTTTTTAAAGTGTCTCATGGTCCACTCCGAATAAAGTTATTTTAACACTTTTAAAGTGTCTCACGGTTCCGCTCTGAATAGAGTTATTTTAACGCTTTTTAAAGTGTATCATGGTTCCACTCTGAATAGAGTTATTTTAACACTTTTAAAGTGTCTCACGGTTCCGCTCTGAATAGAGTTATTTTAACGCTTTATAAAGTGTCTCACGGTTCCACTCTGAATAGAGTTATTTTAACTCTTTCTAAAGTGTCTCATGGTTCCACTCTGAATAGAGTTATTTTAACGCTTTTTAAAGTGTGTCATGGTTCCGCTCTGAATAGAGTTATTTTAACGCTTTTTAAAGTGTGTCATGGTTCCGCTCTGAATAGAGTTATTTTAACACTTTTTAAAGTGTCTCACGGTTCCGCTCTGAATAGAGTTATTTTAACTCTTTCTAAAGTGTCTCATGGTTCCACTCTGAATAGAGTTATTTTAACGCTTTTTAAAGTGTGTCATGGTTCCGCTCTGAATAGAGTTATTTTAACTCTTTTGAAAGTGTCTCATGGTTCCGCTCTGAATAGAGTTATTTTAACGCTTTTTAAAGTGTGTCATGGTTCCACTCTGAATAGAGTTATTTTAACTCTTTTTAAAGTGTCTCATGGTCCACTCCGAATAAAGTTATTTTAACACTTTTAAAGTGTCTCACGGTTCCGCTCTGAATAGAGTTATTTTAACGCTTTTTAAAGTGTGTCATGGTTCCACTCTGAATAGAGTTATTTTAACTCTTTTTAAAGTGTCTCATGGTCCACTCCGAATAAAGTTATTTTAACACTTTTAAAGTGTCTCACGGTTCCACTCTGAATAGAGTTATTTTAACTCTTTTTAAAGTGTCTCATGGTCCACTCCGAATAAAGTTATTTTAACACTTTTAAAGTGTCTCACGGTTCCACTCTGA
>NC_068309.1:1300801-1305801 GCF_025860055.1 Xyrauchen texanus | reverse complement strand
AATGCATTATAATAATGAAATACTTCAGATGATGTTTGTGATGTGTTATACAGCACGCTAAATTGATATTAAATCACGTGCAGAATATAAACTATACCTGTCAATCGATTCACATTTGTATTGAATTAATTACGTGGTAAAAATCACATTTATAAATATTTGCTGAGAAATCCCCCAAATAATAATTCAATAATGATACAATAATTATAAATGAAATATATTATTTAAAAAAAGCTTTAAAATTAGGAACGAGTTAATTTCGATTTTAAATTCACTATTGCTTTATATAGAATTTTTCTATAGTGTATACTGTATTTAATGCAATTACTTCTGATGTAACTGTAATTAAATTACTGAAAAATGAAGAGTAATCCCTTACTTTACTTTTTTTTCTTCAATTAAAAAGTAATTGAATTATAGTAATGAAGTAACTAGCTGTAAGTAGGGTTACCAACTTTCTACCAGCCAAATGCGGGACATTCCAGCATTTTTTTTTGGGGGGGGGGGGGTTTCCTCCCCAATTTGGAACAGCGAATTCCCAATACGCTCCAAGTCCTCGTGGTGGCGTAGTGACTCAATCCGGGTGGCGGAGGACAAATCTCAGTTGCCTCCGCATCTGAGACCGTCAATCCGCGCATGTTATCACGTGGCATGTTGAGTGCGTTACCGTGGAAACATAGCGCACGTGGATGCATAGTGCATCCACGCACACCTCACCACACGCCCCACTGAGAGCGAGAACCACATTATAGTGACCACGAGGAGGTTACCCCATGTGACTCTGCCCTCCCTAGCAACCGGGCCAATTTGGTTGCTAAGGAGACCTGACTGGAGTCACTCAGCACGCCCTGGATTCAAACTCACGACTCCAGGTGTGATAGTCAGCGTCAATACTCGCTGAGATTCCCAGAACCCCCCCGAGACATTCCAGCTTTAAATACGGAACACTTTTATCCCAGCGGGGCTCATTCATGAAATGCTGCGCAACAGTTAAAGAGGTTTAAAGCTTGTTTACATAGAAAACTATTGAAAACAGACACAAAAACACTTCAGTGTGAACAGCCCCTAATAGTCATTAAATGAAACCAGTTCAGAAATAAGTGTCGTGAGATATCTCATCGGTCTCTGTGACATCACTAGACTCTGTAAACAACAAACAAACATGTGTCTGCGGTCTGACGCTTTCGAACTGTCAATCATTTTGCTCATTCTCATAGAGCAGAGAGAGACCAGCATTACTGTGTGTCTTTGTGTCTCTGTTATTGATCTGTGTGAATCTCTGATACTTCCTGAAACAACACACACCAAATGTCTCTGTCTCTCTCTCTGTCTCTCTCTCTCTCAGTGTCTCTCTCTCTGTCTGTATGGATTGACGTAGCAGATGCTTTTATCTAAAGTGTTTTATATTCAGTCACTTCAGGTTCAGCTCTCCTGAACTTACACACAAAATCATCATTTACTTTCCCTCATGTTGTTCTGTGGAAGATGAGAGATGATCATGCTGCTCTTTCAGAGTGTGTGAGTGTGTGTCTGTGTGTGTGTGTGTGTGTGTAAGTGTGTGTGTGTGTGTGTGTGTGTGAGTGTGTGTGTGTGAGTGTGAGTGTGTGTGTGTGTGTGTGTGTGTGTGTGTGTGTGTGTGAGAGAGAGTGTGCGTGTTTTTGTGATTTACGAGGACAATTTTGTAAGTTACAAACTGGTAATTACAAGGTTATTATGCTATAAATGTGATTTATGAGGACATTTCTAGTGTCCCCATGAGGAAAACAGCTTATAAATCATACTAAACAATGTTTTATTGAAAATGTAAAAATGCAGAAGGTTTTCTGTGAGGGTTAGGTTTAGCGGTAGGGTTAGGTTTAGGGGATAGAATCTATAGTTTATACAGTATAAAAGTCATTATGTCTATGGAAAGTCCTCATAATGATAGGTAGACCAACATGTGTGTGTGTGTGTGTAGAGAGAAAGTCAATATTATTCATGTGGAATCTCAGTGACCCTGAAGAGTTCATGAACCCTGTCTGTGAACTTCAGTTCAATTTGTGCTTCACTGGCAGGACAAATTCGGCACATTTGTGTATAATGAAGTAGAATAAATGACAGTATTAATGAAAAAGATATAGTTTCTTGCCGAGTAAAATAAGAAAGTATATGTGTGTGTGTGTGTGTGTTCAGAATGCGAGTCAGGAGATCGGTGAGGAGGTGGAGGATGGAGTCGTGTTCAGTATCTCTCTGAGGAAGGTCCAGATGTATCAGACGGGCGGTAAAGGTCAGCGCTGGTTGGGTGTGGACTCGGACGCGTCCGTCAGTCTGTATGACACGTGTAAGATGCGGACCATTAAAGCGGGAACACTGGAGCGTCTGGTGGAGTACATGGTGACCGCCTTCAGAGGAAACGACTCCACATACGTCACCATCTTCCTCTGCACGTACAGAACGTTTGCTACAACCAAACAAGTGCTCGACCTCCTGCTCAACAGGTATAACACACACATCAGTCACTGGACACACTTTGGGTGTTTTTGTGCCATTTATTCACTCTAGAACACAAAAGCAACATCAGTTACAAAAGACTCTCCACTGTGCTCCACTGTTAAGTGTATTTATTAGAGCACTTTCATTAAGAATTACTTTTTATCTAAAGAGTTTAAGAATGTTTGACTCTATCTGTACATAACATAATTAATATTCATGAGTTTCGCCACTTAGAGGTGTCACCTTCACCGCGACTAACAGTGCCCTTATTACAGGGACAATCCCCCCGGAGCAACCTGGAGTTAAGTGCCTTGCTCAAGGACACAATGGTGGTGGCTGTGGGGATCGAACCAGCAACCTTCCGATTACCAGTTATGTGCTTTAGCCCACTACGCCACCACCACTCTAGTATCTTGTACAGTGCATTCATAAAGTATTCAGATGCCTTCAGATTTTCAGACAAAAGCACACCTGTCTATATAAGATATTACAGCTGTAAATGCATATCAGAGCAAAACCCAAACCATGAGGTCAAAGGAACGCCTGCAGAGCTCAGAGGCGGGATTGTGTCGAGGCACAGATCTGGGGAAGGCCACCATTTTCTTTTGGCTGCATTAAAGGTTCCCAAGAGCACAGTGGCCTCCATAAATCTTAAATGGAAGTTGGGAACCACCAGGACTCTTCCTAGAGCCCCCCGGCCAAACTGAGCAATCGGGCAGAAGGGCCTTGGTAAGAGAGGTGACCAAGAACCCGATGGTCACTCTGGTTCTCCAGAGATCATGTGTGGAGACGAGAGAAACTTGCAGAAGGACGACCATCACTGCAACACTCCACCGATCTGGGCTTTATGGCAGAGTGGCCAGACGGAGGCTTCTCCTCAGTGCACCTAAAGGACTCTCAGACTGTGAGAAACACGATTCTCTGGTCTGATGAAATGAAGATTGAACAGTTTGGCCTCAATTCCGAGGACACCTGGCACCCTTCATCACCTGCTCAATACCACCCCAACGGTGAAGCATGGCGGTGGTCGCATCATGCCGTGGGGATGTTTTTCAGCGGCAGGGACTGGGGACTGGTCAGGGACTGGGGACTGGTCAGGGATGAAGGAACGCTGAATCAGGCAAAATACAGAGATATCATACCCAAAAAGCTTGTAAAGCATGTAAATGTTATCGCCAAACTCAAACAATAAATGTTGTTTTGAAGCGTCTTGATGTGGTGACCGATCATGCTAATGGATATGTATATAGCGCTCTCTCTTTAGAGTTCATAGAAACATAATAATGAAAACATTAGAAAGCATAGACTTTCTTTTTCACCCCCCCATCCACATCCCTATCGGAGATGGGCACAGCGGAGACAGCCTCTGCCACCCTTTAACATTTACCCGCCTTTTACTTTCCGACGTGATATAATTATCAAACTTCTCAAGGAGAACTTTTTCCTTGCCGTTTCCCGCCCTCCTCATCACATGTTCGTACTCTCTGAGATATTCATGAAATAAGTGTGGTGAGATATCTCGCAGGTCTCTGAGATGCTCTAGACTCTGTAAACAACAAATAAAACCGTGTCTGCGGTCTCGTTCTCATAGTATTGTAGCTGCAGGGAATTATTGAGGCTTAATGCCATTTTTATGCCATGTTGTTCATAACAGTTGCCAGTGGGGGGCGCTGTTTTACTGCTGTTGTGTTTTATAACCATTCCTGCTCTATGTCTGTCTCAATAAAGCTTGTTTGGTATCTTTAGAGGGCGGGGTTTTGGAAAGAGGGGGCGTGGCTAATTCAACGTCTTGGTCTCGTGGAAGTAGAACGGCCAAAAAACGTTCTTACAGATTTACATACGCCGTGTAAACCTGATTTATCAGCAGATGGTGTTTATGAAATGCAGACATTTGTAAATAGGCTGCGTTCACTTTACACACAGTTCATGCATGTTCATAACCACATATGTGTGCAAACGGAGCCAATCAGAGTTCATTGTGTGTGAATGAGATCTGATCGTTTGTGATTATTGTGTTTTTCAGATACGCTAAACTGCAGCATCATCCCGGCGGTGAAGCACGTAGAATGACCCCCGATGAACGCACAGAACTCAGGAAGTACGAGAACACACATCTGTGTTTACACGGATGATTTTGACATGTAATATTTGCATACGTGTTAATTAAGACAGAATCACAGCCCAGAAAAGTATTTATTTAAAGTATTGTTTTGTGTGAATGTTGTGCAGCACTATCTCCTCTATACTGGGCGCCTGGCTGGATCAGTATTCCGAGGACTTCTGGAAACCTCCGGAATACAGCTGTCTGAGACGACTGGTCCACTATCTGCAGCTCAACTTCCCCGGCTCTGATCTGGAGCGACGCGCGTGTAACCTCCTGACTCAGTTCCACCGCAGACTCCAGCAGGAATCAGACCAGGACGGTTCGTCAGGAACTCTTCTTTAATGATCATTTATAAGATTGTTGATGATGGTGATACTATTGTTACTGTAGTAAAACCATGCTGAATTCCCAAGGGGGTCTGGGT
>NC_068309.1:1268301-1293301 GCF_025860055.1 Xyrauchen texanus | reverse complement strand
CTAAACTAACCCTACACCAACCCCTAAACTAACCCTACACCAACCCCTATACCTAACCTTACACCAACCCCTAAACTAACCCTACACCAACCCCTAAACTAACTCTACATCAACCCCTATACCTAACCCTACACCAACCCCTAAACTAACCCTACATCAACCCCTATACCTAACCCTACACCAACCCCTAAACTAACCCTACACCAACCCCTATACCTAACCTTACACCAACCCCTAAACTAACCCTACACCAACCCCTATACCTAACCCTACACAAACCCCTAACAGAACCCTACACCAACCCCTATACCTAACCCTACACCAACCCCTATACCTAACCCTACACCAACCCCTATACCTAACCCTACACCAAGCCCTAAACTAACCCTACACCAACCCCTATACCTAACCCTACACCAACCCCTATACCTAACCCTACACCAACCCCTAAACTAACCCTACACCAACCCCTATACCTAACCCTACACAAACCCCTAAACTAACCCTACACCAACCCCTAAACTAACCCTACACCAACCCCTATACCTAACCTTACACCAAGCCCTAAACTAACCCTACACCAATCCCTAAACTAACCCTACACCAAGCCCTAAACTAACCCTACACAAACCCCTATACCTAACCCTACACAAACCCCTAACAGAACCCTACACAAACCCCTATACCTAACCCTACACCAACCCCTAAACTAACCTTACACCAACCCCTAAACTAACCCTACACCAACCCCTAAACTAACCTTACACCAACCCCTAAACTAACCCTACACCAACCCCTAAACTAACCCTACACCAACCCCTAAACTAACCCTACACCAACCCCTATACCTAACCCTACACCAACCCCTATACCTAACCCTACACCAACCCCTAAACTAACCCTACACCAACCCCTATACCTAACCCTACACAAACCCCTAACAGAACCCTACACAAACCCCTATACCTAATCTAACCCTACACCAACCCCTATACCTAACCCTACACCAACCCCTAAACTAACCCTACACCAACCCCTAAACTAACCCTACACCAACCCCTAAACTAACCCTACACCAACCCCTATACCTAACCTTACACCAACCCCTATACCTAACCTTACACCAACCCCTAAACTAACCTTACACCAACCCCTATACCTAACCTTACACCAACCCCTAAACTAACTCTACACCAACCCCTATACTAACTCTAAACTAATCTTAACTTACCTTACAAAAATGAACCATGGTTTTACTACAGTAAACATAGTAACACCATGTATAGTAACATCATTGTTAATAGCATTAAAACTTTGGCTTCCACAAAAAAACATGGTTCATTTTACCCAGATCAAGCCTTTCTCTCAACTCCCCAAATTTCACCGGACTAAATCACCCAAAGAAATCACCTTTATAGTGTTTTTAATCTATTATTATTCTTTGTATTAAAGGAAATATTAAGATGGGAAAAGTGGGACAAAAGGCAGATTAGAATCTGGGTCGTCTGCACTGCATCTTCCACACCATCACTACACCCCACATCTGCAGCGACACTAATGATGCCCTTTCTCCTGATCCACCAGATGTGTGTGTGTTTTCCACCAGATGTGTGTGTGTTTTCCACCAGATGTGTGTGTGTTTTCCACCAGATGTGTGTGTGTTTTCCACCAGATGTGTGTGTGTTTTCCACAGAATGTTTCACTTAAAAATGTATTATTGCCATGATGCGTCTTCGCTAGCTCTGACAAAATCAAAAAACTTTCAACAACGAACATTTTCATTAGTGAAAGATCAACACTGGTAGTGATCACCATTCTGTCATCATGCTTTCACCCTCATGTCGTTCCAAACCGTATGACTATCTTTCTGAAGAACTTTCACGTTACTGTTTCCAACAACTGTCAAACTTCAAAAAGTCTCTTTAAAATTTCTCCTTTCATGTTCCACAGAGAAAATAGCAGCATATAAGTTTGGAACGACGTGAGGATGAGTAAATGATGACAAGATTCTTTATGATGTATTTCTCCAGCTGATTTGTCCACCGATGTTCAGTCTGTGTGAACGACCCCTCGTTGAGTTAATGACTCTGACATTGTTCTCATGTGTCGGAGGTTCAGTGACTAATACAACAAGAATGTGTGTTCACTGAATATTGATTTTATTTCTCTCATGAATCTGTTTTCTTCTGCCTCTCAGGGTGGCCTGATCAACTTTGAGAAGAGAAGAAAGGTTTGTCTGTACAAAACAAACATGATGATGATTTGAACACTTTAACTCGTGTATATTCATGCTGTCTGTCTCTCTGTAGGAGTTTGAGGTCATCGCTCAGATCAAGTTGTTGCAGTTGGCGTGTAATAATTATAATTTTCGGCGTGTGTCTGGTTTCAGTGCTTGGCTCTCCAGCGTGGAGAAACTGACAGAGGCCGAGAGGTGACAAACACACACCGGTTTAGAACTGCACTTTACACACACACACAAACACACACACACACACTCTCACACACACACTCTCACACACTCACACTCACTGAATCTGTATCTGTGTGTTTGTTGCAGTTACAGTCAGTCGTGTGAGATCGAGCCGCTCTCTGAATCGGCCTCAAACACTCTCAGAGCCAAGAAGAGTTCCGGAATCATGAAGAGATGGAGCGAGTGAGTGATGAACATCAACACATCATCATCAAACACTTTCTCTTGTTTTAATCTTCAGTCAATTTTGTTACATGCTTGATACAAGAGCAGCTTGATACTGGGGTACAAACATACTTCATCAACATATGAATAGAGTAAATGTGTGTTATATTAAAGATGTTTAATATGTGAGTAGAGCTGACGTGTGTGTGTGTGTGTGTGTGTGTGTGTCAGCCGTCAGCCGGTGGGTTCTGGTGAAGGAGGTTCCAGCAGTTCTCACTCAAAGTCGTTCGATCAGCTGCGGTTCCCGCCGTGTGTGAGCGGTTCTGTGGGCGACGGCTGCGACTCTGTCAGTGTGACGTCTGCGGGCTCCAGCAGCTCTGACGTGGAAGAGGTCAACATCAGCTTTATCTCGGACTCACCAGACGCTTTGGAGAGGAAGGTGTGCAGATCTTCTGTCCTAAAGCCTTAAACACTCCATCTGACCTCGTGTACACCTGCTATTAAGATCTGATCTCAAGTGCGCAGCTCTAAAATCCCATTTCTACATTTAAAAGTTTAACTATTGTGACATTACAATGTTTCATTATTTCACACACACACACACTTCGCACACACACACACACACACACACTCACACACATACACACACTCACACACATACACACACACATACACACACACATACACACACACACACACACACACTCATGTTGGTTTACCTATCATTATGAGGACTTTCCATAGACATAATGACTTTTATACTGTATAAACTATAGATTCTATCCTCTAAACCTAACACAACCCCTAAACCTAACCCTCACAGAAAACCTTCTGCATTTTTACATTTTCAATAAAACATTGTTTAGTATGATTTTTAAGCGATTTGAATTATGGGGACACTAGAAATGTCCTCATAAATCACATTTATAGCATAATAACCTTGTGATTACTAATTTGTAACTTACAAAATTGTCCTCATAAATCACAAAAACACGCACACTCACACACATACACACACACACACACACACACTCACACACGTACACACTCACACACACTCACACACACACGCACACACATACACACACACACACTCACAAACACACACACATACACACTCACAAACACACACACATACACACTCACAAACACACACACACACTCACATACACAAACACACACACTATCACACGCACACACAAACACACACACATACACACTCACAAACACACACACTCACATACACACACACTCACACACACGTACACACTCACACACACGCACACTCACTCACACACACACACACACTCACAAACACACACACACTCACATACACACACACACACTCACACACGTACACACACACTCACACACGTACACACACACGCACACTCACTCACACACACATACACACTCACAAACACACACACACTCACAAACACACACACACTCACACACGTACACACACACTCACACACGTACACACTCACACACACGCACACTCACTCACACACACGCACACACTCACTCACACACACACAAACACACACACATACACACTCACAAACACACACATACACACACACACTCACATACACAAACACACACACACAAACACACACACACACACCATGACACGCACACACAAACACACATACACACACACTCACACACATACACACTCACAAACACACACACATACACACTCACAAACACACTCACAAACACACACACACACACTATCACACGCACACATACACACTCATACACACACTGGGATAATGCGCTAATGCTACACACGACCATAATATGGTCATATATTGAAACAGTGCTGTTGTGTTTTAGACTTCTCTGAGCTGTTTCATGATGCAGTAACACACTCATGTGGTGATTGATGTATGAAATTAGAGACCCTCGAAGCACAAGTGCTCATTGGAGACTCGTGTTAATAGCAGGTGTCTGGACTGAGCACTTGTGAGGTGTAAACAGGATGTTGTGAGCTCGCTGCAGAGCTCTGCCGTGTCTGTTTGGTGACTGTAGCTGTACTTCCTTCCTGTAGATGTCAACGCCCTTCGTAAAACATTCCAATTCTACCTTAGGAAAGTGCGGCCCGCCAGCAGACCTGATACCAACGGTACTCTCTCTCTCTCTCTGCCATCCGTGTCTGGGATCATTCATGTCTCTCGCCCATTCTCACAGAACTCATCGTCATTGACGTTCATTGTGTCAGTGTATCTGCAGTGTGTGTTTGTGTGTCAGTGTATCTGCAGTGTGTGTTTGTGTGTCAGTGTATCTGCAGTGTGTGTTTGTGTGTCAGTGTATCTGCAGTGTGTGTTTGTGTGTCAGTGATGATCAGGCCAATCGCACAATGCAGACAGCAGCTCGTTGCCTTTTAAAGACTCACCCGAGTGCTCGTCTGTCGCGTTGATGCTATTATGCTCACTGTACACAGATGCATCAATTACAAGAGGTCAAAGCAACCAAACCTGATATTGTTGTATTATACGCCAATGGTGAGAGCCCAAAAATGGGAAAAAACACTATTTTTACGCTGTTTTTCCAAAGTTGGAGTGTCTATAACTCCGGAAGTATTAAAGATATCTTAAAATCCTTTCATATTATGGTTCAGAACAAACTTTCCTTTTTGTATTTCAGTTTTGTAGGCTCTATATGGTTAAATCCCAGAGATATGGGGCTCTCAATGTGGATCCATCCCAAAACTGTACCCATTTTTAATGGTTGAAAATCAAACGTCTCAGAGTAGATGCATCAATTACAAGAGGTCAAAGCAACCAAATTTGATGTATATCTTTGTCTGAAGAAAGATAAACATAAATGATGATGAGAGCCAGAATATTAAACACATGGATGAATATTTACAGAGTAATGCATTATATTGTAGGGGGGGGGGTCAAATTATAATCTCCACCAATGATTTGGGAGCAAATCTACAGGTGAAAAAAACAGTCTTAGAAATGTGTGAGCATCATGATTTTATATTTACACAGAGATTGGTAGATCTATTCCTCAAATCAGTTGACTTCAGCAGCTCTTGTTGTATTTATACGCCAACGGTGAGAGCCCAAATATGGGAAAAAACACTATTTTTACGCTGTTTTTCCAAAGTTGGAGTGCCTATAACTCCGGAAGTATTAAAGATATCTTAAAATCCTTTCATATTATGGTTCAGAACAAACTTTCCTTTTTGTATTTCAGTTTTGTAGGCTCTATATGGTTAAATCCCAGAGATATGGGGCTCTCAATGTGGCTCCATCCCAAAACTGTACCCATTTTTAATGGTTGAAAACCAAATGTGGGTCACGTGATGTGAAGCTAGTTTTCTTGTCAAGCAAAACAAAAACGTCTGAAGGACAAATCATATTAAAACTAGAAATGTACCATTATCTAGTAGGAAATAAACACAATATACATTTTCAAGAGTGACTTCAGTTCGTGCTATACATATATCTAGTTGTTTTATTTCAGAAATATATCTGCAGAGCTCTGGAATGCATCATTAGGGGTCCAAACACCAAGCTGAAACTCTACTGATTATTAAGTGTCTGGGCATTAGAAACTGTAAATTATAGAGATCTTAATCTTGGCGGGATGGTCCCAAATCCCCAGTTGTGTTTTGGATGCTGGTGTCCCCATCAGGCTTCTTAACTAGCCTAACTAGTAAGACTTCCTTGGTCAGACTTCATCAGATAGAGCATAGCATTTTTTTATCCAAAGCACTTATTACAGGGACAACCTGGAGTTAAGTGCCTTACTCAAGGACACAATGGTGGTGGCTGTGGGGATCGAACCAGCAACCTTCTGCTTACCAGTTATGTACCTTAGCCCACTACGCCACCACCACTCCAGTAACCAAACCAGCCTGGACCAGAATGGCAATTCATGCTTATCTAAGCTGGTCTTTTCAGCAGGGTTTAAAAGGAAATATACAGCTGTTTTCATCTCACTCTCATTGTTTGTATTTCCTGCTGAGACTGTGGATTGTATCTGGTCTGGATTCATCAGGTCATCCATCACTCTGAGATCTTCTCCAGCTCTTATAGATTCACTCTGAGTCTCTGTTTCTCCTGCAGTTCTGGGAGTCCACGTCTCTGTCGTCTCTGGACGCCTCAGGTCTCGGCTCAGGTTCGGGCTCCAGCAGTGCCTCCTCGTCTTCGGTGTCGTCCACACCGGTCACAGCGTCCCGCTCACACAAGCGCTCCATCTCGGGGGTGTCCAGTTACTCGTCTCTGTCCTTGCCGCTGTACAACCAGCAGGTGGACGATTGCTGCATCATCAGAGTCAGTCTGGATGTGGACAACGGAAACATGTACAAGAGTATACTGGTGAGAGAGAATCAGTTTGATTTGACACACATCATTTGACATTAACAACAAAAGATACGGGAAGCGTTTCTTTCAAAGTTGTCTACTTATTTTGCTATTCTAATTAGGAATGTTTATGTGGAGGGTTGTATTTTATTATTTGTATTTCCCTGCTGTCAGAAGTGACCTGAAACCCATTTTGGGTCGTGACGTACCAGTTTAGAGCCTCTGATGTAGAACATGACCATTTTCAGTCAGTACGTTATTTGGGCCAGGGCTATCAACTGGCCAGCCGGGGCCAATAGCCTCGGACCTTGAGCCGCAAGACCAAAATCAATCTATGTTCCCACCATTGGGCCAATAGCCCTGCAGTGTTGCTCTAAAACCCACCCTTAATATGCCGCCCTGGTGCCAACATCACACCCCGCTCGTTTCACAAGCAAGAGGGAAGCTCAAGTTGAGTTATCATGTTATCTAGTTATCTAGAATATTGAGTTTATAGCTAATTTAAACAGAGATCAGTTAGCGTTGACAACTCACTGACTGTAACTGCATGTTGTCCCGAGTGGTCTCTCCACTAACAGCGGGACGATGTCCCAGCACACCGTCTACGAAAGTTCACCGAACCATGGAAAGTATTTTCTTTGGGCAGCACTTTATCCATTGGCCATTTTAACGGATTTGTACTGTGCCCACATTTTTATATTTTTCCCAAGTCTATACCGTTGTGCACTGGATACACAACCTGGGAAGTTTGTCGAAACTCAGCCTTTGACGTTGAACCCACCTCAATCCCCAGTTGGCCTTGTTTGACCCAAGGTTAATAGGTGAGCTAAAGGCCACTGGCCCCAAAGAGGCATGATGAAGCCCCAAAAATGAATCTTTGTCACCCAAAAAGCGACTGTGGGAACGCAATTGGCCCTGGCATGCACTAACATGCCCTCATTTGGCCTGTGTGACAAGCCTCTAGTTCTCTTTGTTGTATCAAGGGAATGAGGATGGAGACAGGTAATCTGTCCACTTTTAAGTGCACACAGAAATTCACCCACAATAACACACACACCTCGTGTGTCTCCTCCGGCGGTTTGGACTGCCCTTTAATCCCCCTCCAGCTCTCACTGCAACACAAAACAGCTATTAAAGGTGATTTTCCACAGGGGTCAATCCTTACCGTTCTTCCTCTCCCAGCATTGCTCTCAGTGCTGGACTGGTAATCTGGCATACCAGGCATTTTCCTGGAGGGCCAACGCACTTTGAGGACGATCAGGGGTGGAATGGCCATCGGGAGAACCGAGCGGGCTGGTGGGTCGGCCGCGAAACATGCCGAATGGCCGCGATGAGCTAAAATGAGCTGTCGCGATATGCAGAAAAGTACAAACCCCACCCCACAACAACTTTTGGCTTACAAAATCAAGTTTTGGGCCAGTTGCCATGAAAAATCGTGAGCCGATTTCTCTTCCCAGTCCAGCCCTGCTCGCTCTCCACAGACGTCACTCGGCCACACCCACATCACCACAGCCTAAAAGTGGAAATGTGGCTAATGAATGGTTTCACGTTAGAGAATTCACATTTTGATGTCGACCCAAGTCCATTTTACATCAGAATTCGGTTTGTATGGTTGATGCGAAAGCTGATTTCAGAACTCTGATGCGCACCAAGAAATCGCTCATGAATTGGATTTCAGTTCATGTAGACTCCAGTCGGGTTAAAGCAATCTGGCCTTATTTATTAATAGAATGTGAATAAAGTGTGTGTGTGTGTTTCAGGTGACCAGTCAGGATAAGACTCCAGCAGTGGTCAGGAAAGCCATGGTTAAACACAACCTAGACCGGGAGAGAGCCGAAGATTACGAGCTGGTTCAGAAAATCAGTGAAGACAAGGGTAAAATACCATCTTAAAATGTCTGTGAACATGCTTTCAAATAACTGAAACTAGGAACTACACTTTTTGGCCAAATTACCTGATTTTAAAGTAGATCCTGTTCTTTTATTTCCACGCAGAGCTGAAGATTCCTGACAACGCCAACGTTTTTTACGCCATGAACTCCACGGCCAACTACAACTTTGTGTTGAAGAAGAGAGGTTTCCCCAGAGCGGGTCGAACCAAACACGTGGCTAGCTCCACGCTGCCTCGAATGAAACAGAAAGGTCTTAAAATCGCTAAGGGAATCTTCTGAACTGACTGACTCCGCTCACGATAGGATTTAAGCGTTCAGCAGATCCGGCCGGCACCGCTCGGACTTGTAAAGGTGTCATGAGGAGTTTGGCAGGGACTGCCGATCTTTATGTTTACAGCCATTCCTGAAACTCCTAAACCACTTTCCACATCAGCCTTCGTCTGTGATGTCACTACCAGGTCTGCTTCTGATGTCACTTCCTGTGAGCTGTAAGCTGATGTGTTTTCTGTCCAAGGACTGAACCGGCAACTAAGAGGAGAATGCAGGCAGTTTGGACGCTTGTGACATCCGGTGTTCCTTTCAGTCAATGTGAAACGCCGTTCACAACCCATTTTACTTCTCTGATGTATTTCTGTAGGGCAGGACTTGGTGTTAGCCGTGGGGGAATTGCCTGGATGGTGAAAAGCCAGATTGGAGCCATGTGGTTGGAGGGGTGGAAAAGTAAGTAGGACGTTGATGACGTCCACCAAGAAAAGTCGTTTCAGGACAAAGGCAGAACTATTGTTTCATTGGAAAAACATCCACTGATGAATCGTTCACATTAACACCAGAGAACGAGTATTAGGAAAGTAAATAGAGTCATTTATTTCATGTTGGAGGGGTACCAGAATGCATCTCTTTTCTTCATGCTTTAGTTCCTCACTTTCATTGCCAGTCCAAATGGCGAATGTTGCAAACACTCAATAATTTGATCGTAGTAACAGCAAGAGTCTGAAATAACAATTCGATGCCCTGAGTTTTGAGGATTTGCACAATGTTTTGGGTGTGTTGTCGATGTTGTTGTCGCGGTATCGTTCAACCCTGCCCTGTGATTGGCTGAAGAGAGAAACGTAAGGTGACATTGCACAGAAAAAGAGACGAGAGTTTTGCCGAGTTTGTTTTTGTACCTGTAGTTCAGCGATTGTCCATGACTGAATGCACACATGACTGAGTGGCAGCGACCCGCCATATCTCCAGATCTCAGATCTTTTATACACAACTGTGTGCGTCTGTGTGCGTGCATGAGCTTGCTATGTGTGTTCTTAAAGTCCCTGTATGTGTGTTCGTGTCTTGTGTTTTATAACTGAAAGGGCCAAAGATCAATGCTCATTTCACAAGCGTGTCCGTCTCTTGAGGTCAGCACTGCCTGTTCAGGAAAATCAACCTTTTCCCAAGATCTGTCCGATCAGTTTGGAATACCACGCATATCTGGTGCCATTTGTATTTTTCACTGTCAAAAGAGAAAGAAAGAAGACTTTATTAACTCACACACTGTTTTTGTATGTTCTTTTTTGTAATTTTTGTACAATATGAATTGTCCTTTGTACTTTTGCCTTTTATTTAGTTTGCGTGTGTTTGCCGGTGTATTTATTGATTTGTAAATACTTTTTGTAGCATTGTACATTTAGTTTCTCCTCCCATGTAATTATAAATGAATATGTAAATATGAATATATCTATGCGAAGTTTATACCACTGCGATTATGGGTTTGTGTTTCTTTCAGCTCCCTGTTGGGTTTCTGTTTGGTTAAATTTGGTATTGTTTTCCCTCATGATGCACTGTTTCTAATATTGGAGAAAACACTAATAAACACATGCAGTGCGATTCAAAGTCTTTGTTTTCCTCTGGATGCTGTAGTCCATGTATCCTATTGTAAAAGAAGAAAGTAAGAGCTCATTTAATACTTCAATACTTCAGTAATGTGATCAGCAGGTGGCACTATGAACATAGTTTTTAGCTGCAAGAGAAGACTGAAATCCTCCATCAGCGCAACATGATCCTGTGAAGACTTCAAGTTAGAAGAGCCAAAGAAAGGAGAGGTGACTAGTGTTCATTTTTCAAATAAGAAATATTTCACTACCCTCTTTTACGCAACAATTTTCCAAACATTTACTCATATTTATACTAAGGGACACTTAAATGGAGGGGATCCGGACCCTAACCACATCCTCCACAGCTTTAGCAATAGATGCGTTGAGTTAATTTGCGTTATTAATAAACATTTTATAATATTTCTTATATGCTAAAATGAGAACTTTCCTGACCCATGACTTATAGAAAATTAAATATAATTTACATGTTAAAAATATATATATTGACCTGTACTTGTTTTTATGATTGTATTCATACACTGTTTGATCTTATTGAACATTTGTATAGAAAAAAAACTATTTTCAGATGGTCCCTTTCCCACCGTAGGCAAATTTTCCAAATTATCCATCCAGCCATCCATCTTCAACCGCTTATCCGAAGTCGGGTCGCGGGGGCAGCAGCTCCAGCAGGGGGCCCCAAACTTCCCTATCCCGAGCCACATTAACCAGCTCTGACTAGGGGACCCCGAGGCGTTCCCAGGCCAGTGTGGAGATGTAATCTCTCCACCTAGTCCTGGGTCTTCCCCGAGGCCTCCTCCCAGCTGGACGTGCCTGAAACACCTCCCTAGGGAGGCGGCCACAGGGCACCCTTACCAGATGCCCAAACCACCTCAACTGACTCCTTTCGACGCAAAGGATCAGCGGCTCTACTCCGAGCTCCTCACGGATGACTGAGCTCCTCACCCTATCTCTAAGGGAGAAGCCCGCCACCCTTCTGAGGAAGCCCATTTCGGCCGCTTGTACTCGCGACCTAGTTCTTTCGGTCATGACCCAGCCTTCATGACCATAGGTGAGGGTAGGAACAAAAATTGACCGATAGATCGAGAGCTTTGCCTTTCGGCTCAGCTCTCTTTTCGTGACAATGGTGCGATAGAGCGAGTGCAATACCGCCCCCGCTGCCCCGATTCTCCGGCCAACCTCCCGCTCCATTGTCCCCTCACTCGTGAACAAGACCCCGAGGTACTTGAACTCCTCCACTTGGGGCAATACCTCCTTTCCTACCCGGAGTAGGCACATTTTCCAAATTATATCAATGATAAATGCCGATCTGGAACGATTTTACTGTGACTCCATCGTGTCCCGTATTGATTCAATAAGGGACTTATCATTTTATCTTTAAATACGGGACGATCCCATATTTTACGGGACAGGTGGCAACCCTAACTAGGTCTAACTAGGCACTAGGCTTAACACAAGTTAGACCTAGATAGGGTTGCCACCTGTCCCGTAAAATAAGGGATCGTCCCGTATTTAAAGATAAAATGATGGGTCCCATATTTCAAGTCTTTGTGTGAGAAAAAGAACCAAAATGTAAGTAATTTTTCACTAAAAACGTTCCCCTCTGCTCACCACAGCTCTCCAAATGTTATTCTCCATTACGCGTATTTAAACTGCCGCAATTCGATTATGACACATGAGAATCGAAAGTGTTTGGTGTCAATGTCATCAAACCTTTCATTTGTTGAATCTGAACACAGACACAAATTGGATTTTAGACGGGAAGATTCCTATGAGCTAAACCTAGTTTTCCTTAAACCTCAAAAAGACAAAAATCAAGACCCATCAAGAAGACATTACAAAAAAGACACCGCTGCAAAGACAAAAATATATTTGTGCCACCATATTAATTGATTTCATTATTACATTAATTTAATAATAAAAAAAAGTTTTGGAAATTGATGACTTGGACTAAATAATAAAGAAAAGAAGCAAATATGTGACCAACATAGATGGAAACACCTTCAATACAGTTTAAAAAGCATCTCAGGGTGATACCTCATGAACTTGCTTGAGAAAATGTCAAGAGTACGTGTCTGCAAATTCTAGACAAAGGGATACTACTGTGAAGCTGCTAAAATATTACACAGTTTTGATTTATTTTGGATTTAATTTAGTCACAACATAATTCCATTTATGTTATTCCATAGTTTTGATGAATTTACTATTATTCTAAAATGTGAAGAAAAATAATAAATATAATTAAGAATGAGTAAATGTTTCAAAACATCTGACTGGTAGTGTGTATATATATAAAAATAATATGTTAAGTTATTATTGCAGGTATCTACCATCATATTAAACTTGACTTAACTATAAAGCTCTTAAAGTACATTCATTGTAAAGAAGTAGTGTTCTTAAATATTATGAATGTTTTAAGCAGTCGAGAGGACTAAATAAGTCGGTAGTGTATAATAATTCGCCTGTTTAACATCTTCACCGTGAATTTTATACAACCGCGTGACCGTTACAGTTTGAATCATTCCCGCTCCTCCTGAACCCCGCGAAAAGTGATGTCACATGATACCTGTTTCTTTTTTCATCGCTGTTGAGGATTACTCAAACGTAGTTCTGTGATTACAGCATATTGTATTTTATTGAATAATTATAGCGCTTATAGTTATTTTCATTTATTTGTCAGATTCCAGTTCTTGCGAATGATAAACTTAAAATATTGTAGTTTTTAGTGATAAAAAAGCATCAGTGAGACGTCCTGTGGTTTGAATGCGGCCCAATGGATCCTTCAGTATATTCCCTCGGCGAAATTATAACGTATGTCAAGTGACTAGTTAATATTATTAACTAGCAACATTACCCATTCTGTTTGCTTATTGACGTCAGAGCCGGAGAGCCAATGAGCGACGAGACCTCAGCTGCGTCAGTGACCTCCGTCAGTACGTACGCAGAAACTACAGCAGGACACTCAGTGTCATTGAACACAGGTATGTCATTAAACACAATAAAGTGTGTTTGTTCACATTCTGCGGGGTTTTAGAACGATAAGTATGTTTTCATGAACGCTCATGTTTGTTGAGGGAGATCTGTTTCTCTCTTATTATAGATCTGAACATGTTTCTCGTCTCGTGATTAGTTGTGGATGGTGGAAATGAGAAGAGACTAGTGTTATTGTTTGTGTATGGTGGAAATGAGATTATAATGAGCTTTATATTCATACACTGCAGTTAATGATGTGAGGACCTTTCACGTAAAACCTCAGAAATTAAACATTTGCATAAAGAAAATGTTTATATTAGGGCCATTTATTGCTATAATTTAATGATAGTCCAAAAATCTCATTTGTATTACTTATTACAGTTATATAAATTATGTTCAAGAATATGAGAATAAAGTAGTTTTGTGTTGTTATACTGTGATAAAATGAAAATATTTTAAAATGGTCCTGAAAGCTATAGTATGGGACACTAGTGTCCCCAATTGAATTGCAAAAATACTACGCCCCTCGTCTGCCATTGATCAAAACAAAGAGAGAGTCCCGCCCCCTACTCATGCCATTGGTTGAGTGATGTTGTTGGGGTGGGTCCCTCAAAACAAACACGGGAATTTCCATAGCGCCACAGAGACACAGTGTTTAAAGTTTTCGAGAAAATGAAACATTCATATGGGTCACTAATAGTTTTCTCTGCATATTAAGCTGGGATAGAAGGAAGTATTTTAACACTGAAAAAGTTACATCAGTTTTAATGTTGAAATATACAGCGACACTTATGGTGCGTTCACATACAACGCGAAGCGAGCATTTTGCGTGGCGCGATTACATACTAAGTCAATGCAAAAATGCGAAGAGACACAAATTCGCACTGGGCGGCGCGAATGTATTGATTGGCGCAACTCGAACGCGCAAAATCACTACATTCGCGTATTCGCGCAAGTTAAAATTGTTCAACTCGTGCAAAAAATCCGTATGACGGATTAACGCAAAAGACAATCAGCATTGAGATTGTCTGGATGTCACTGACGTAGTAGCAGAAGAAATCTGGAAAAATTCATGAAAAAATTGTTGTAGCGTTGGACTACCTGGTAAGTTTGGTAAATATGTGCGACTACGTGATTCCAGCTATTGGTTGAACTTTACTATGAACCAAGTCGTAGAAGCCCCGCCTCCTGTCCTTTTCCGGAAGAGAAGCGGGAATACTCACGCGTCGCGTTACTTGCGCGAACGCAAGTTTAAACGCTAATTTATAATCCAGCGGTCAAACTCACGTGAGCAATGCGAGGTGAAACTTTTCTTCGCGTTGTATGTGAACGCACCTTTAGGAGGCATTATGTTCTCTCGCAATACCCCTTAAAATATGGTGATTGTAGTAAAACCATGGCTAATTCCTTTAACCGTGATATTCGTAGTATAATTACTATAGTAATAATAATACAGAGAAACCAAAACTATGGTTACTGTTTTACTATAGTGTGGCAGGGCGGAGGGCGGGGCCGGGTCGTGATCCTACTCACCTGGTCCCGTATTAGGCTAATTAAGCCTCCCGAGAGGGATAAAGGTCGACTGCAGGGGACCATGCGGGAGAGAGAGATCGTTAGCGGACATGTCCGTCATGTGTGTTTGTGTCTTCTTTTAAGTTTATCATTAAACTATTATTTATATTGACAAGCCAGTTCTCGCCTCCTCCTTTCCATTGATCCCTTTACACTGGTGCCGAAACCCGGGAAGGAGGAGGGATACACCGTAGTAGAGTTCTCGCCACTACCGTCCACCCCAACGGAGCAGCCGCGGCCATCTGCCGGGGGACGAGGATCCCAGCCACCTGGAAGAGGACGATGGCCGCCGACCGCGAGGGGAGAAGGGGCTCCTAACCGACCGCCTGGATTGGTCGGGGCCACTGCCAGGGGCGGATGAGTTCCCTACCAGCCGCTGAAACGCGGCGTGATTTAAGACCGCCGACCGCGAGCAGGTAGGGGCTCGCTGCCGACCGCCTGGAGCGGGAGAACTGCTGCCAGGGGCGAGGGAGACCCCTTCTGTTCCCCGAGAACGCGGCGGGGCGTTCCGTCCGTTAGAGGGTGGAGGAGTGGCCGAGGAACAAGCTGCGGCGTATCGGAGAACTGGCGAGTAAGAGGTTTTTTTTTCATCTCTCTCTCATCTCCTCTCTCTCACTTTCGCTCTGCGTTGGCCTTTTCCCTCTTTTAAATTGTACAGTTTTTTTTTCTTGGTACTACACTGTTACAGGAAGTACCCCCAATTTTAATTATTTCTGTTTTCCTCCCCTTGTCCCCTCCCTCGTCCAGGTAGATGGGGATGACCTGCCGGCAGACTAGACTTAAAGCACTCGGCTTAAAGTGTTTGTGTCTTCTGTTTTAGTTAGTCATTAATTATTTATATTGACAAGCCGGTTCTCGCCTCCTCCTTGCCCATCTTAACCCCCCTTACATATAGTAACGCCATGATTGATTTGAAGTTTCCACCAAGAAAAAACCCCCAACAAAAACAAAATGTGCCCTTATGAAAATTAACCATGCTTTTACTATAGTAAACTTGCAGTTACCATGTTTTGTGGTATGAACGTGGTTTTAGGGGGCGTTCACACTTGTAGTTCGGTTCTCTTGGTCCGGACCAAAAATGTAAATGATACATTTAGTCCTAGTTCATGTAGCGTTCACACTGGCATTAACACCGAACCTAACGATACAAAACCAAAGGCGTCAGGGAAAAGTCACGACCTGATTGGACAGATTTTATGACGTATATTTTTTGATGGAACTTGCCGATCATCCAAAACAAAATGCGCTCGTTGGATGTTTATATGGTTGTATTTCAACCAGCAGAATGATTATGATAGTTTTAGTTTACTTAATGAAGGTATTGCAAGACAAAACAAAACAATTTCAGAAAGTGAATTCCTTCGTTGTCCTCTTGGATTATTTTGATTCCAGTAGAAATGTGTATTTAAACCGTGTTGTTGTGTGTTTTCTGCAGGATGGGTTTCCTGCTCTCTAAATCCATGGAGCAGAACTTCCAGAAACAGCAGGAGTTCATGCTTCTCAACGCTCGACTGCAGGTACAGAAACATCATTACAGACACTTCAACAATATAATTATTAATCAGAGTCATAATCCACATTATACAGGAGTTCCTCATTATACACAGCACTAAATGAACACTTTGGCATTGTGCGTCAAACACATACTAATCATGGATTAATAATAATATAGGAATGTGTTGATGCAGATCATTATGAGTATGAATATGATTAAATCAAGCACAGAAAAGTTTTTACTGACAAAGTACTTTTATGAAATATTATTAATTTAATTACACAACTGTGAAATGTAATATAATGTAATGTAATAATAATTCAGGTTGTTTTCGTGGTACACATAGTTTAGTATTTAATGCCCATTTTACACCCTCTGTATTAGAGATGCACCGATACGAACATTTGTGTCCGATACCGATTTTAACAAATAACTGTTGGCCGATGCCGATATTTTGCCACTTACGTTAATTTGTCATCAGATCACTGATTTGCTCAGGAATTGTTTTAACAATAAATAATTTCTATTCAACACCTTATAGGCCACAATGTATTTAATTAGAAGTTAAAAAAATAAAAAAAAATATATATTGAGAAATAACGAAATATTATAGCATAATGCATGATGGGAAATAAAGGTTATTTTATACTTCTGAATTTTTTTTTTGCACTTGTTTTTGCCGTCCAAAACAACAGAACTCACATTTTACATGTTTGTACTGTATATGATAGAACATTATAAAGTCATATTATGCATATGTTGGGCAATACCAAGGAAATGCCAACCACATCATGGAAAAATACAAAGAATACTATTAAGTTCTACAGTGGTGTGATGGATAATGGAGAATGCCGTTCAGACCGCTAGAGGGCGCCGCTTGCTTACACAATGCTGACCGAAGTCCTGATTGCAGTCTATTTTTAAACGCAGCCTTTCAAGCTTTCACAATGGCACAAGACCTTATTGCGATTTCAATCTTAATTCAATCAATCATGCAGCCTTAATGCAGGGCTTAACGTTAACTTTTTGGCCAACTGGCCACATTGTAATTTTATTTGAATAAGAATGATATGTGTTCAGCAGGACACAAGTCTAATGATTTAAGTTATCTCTTATAGTGCGTTCACATACAACGCAAAGAAAATTCTCGCCTACCGAACTTACCAGGTCGTCCAACTTCCTCGCATAACGCTACAACAATTTTTAAATTCATTTTTCCAGATTTCTTCTACTACTACATCAGTACGTCAGTGATATCCGGACAATCTCAATGCTGATAGACTTTCGCGACAACGCATCAAGTGAATTTGTAGGCTAATTAAGCGATTTCACTTAAATAAAAGTTTGAGTCTTGTGATTTGTTTCATTCGCGCCGCCCAGCACGAATTCGCATCTATTCACATCTTTGCATTGACATTGTATGTAATGGCGCCGTGCGACACGCTCGCTTCGCGTTGTATGTGAACACACCATAATAGCCGTAGTGATCATGCTTCTTTTCATATCAAACGCCATTATCATTGCAATTTGCATTAACATTACCAATTAATGTTTACTTTTTTAAACATTACCTAATTAAATGTATACTTACATTTTGGACATTGAGCAGCTGGTGATTTCCAGACACGTTTCTAACTGGGGATTATTACGTCTCATTTGACGTTTCATCTCTAAAGGCGAATTAATGAGAGTAAATGTGTTTGTTTTTTACAGTGGGAATAAAACTAGCGCACTGTCCCTTTAAGAGAGCACACGCATGTTAAACAGTCTATGCTGCATGGAGAGATGATGATGATGATAATGAGACATATGCACGGAGAGACAGGGATTTTCAGTCCTATAGAATGAAACTGTTGATTTATTGTGTTTCAATGTGTGGATTAATAAGTTTCACCAACATGTCAAAACGAAAATGTGGGGATTTCGTGCACTGTGAACTATGGCTGGGCGATATGGCAAAAAATATCGCCCAGACACATCCAATGCAGTGATGTCTGAGGGATCTTCTGTGACAATATTACAATATTTTATAGAGTTTATCAATTGAGTGCAGTTGGATATGAATGTTATAAGATGATCTGTTCATTTTGAATCATAATGACAGTATTTATACATTAAAGTGAGAGACTAAACTACAAACTAGTCATTGTTTTGTCTTTCATCCTTGTCAGAGATGACGAAATCTGAATAATTTCACAAAATTAGAACTGAAATCTTTTTGTTTATTATTAAAGGCTTGGAACATGCTGATTAATAAAATTCATAGAATGTTGCTAGCATGTGTTTTTCATGATGGTGGCATGTAGGTGTTATGTTTGTGTTAGCATGATGCTAGCACGTTTTTAGAATGTTTTAGCACTTTGCTAGGTGATGCTAACATGTGTTAGCATGATGCTAGCACATTTTTAGCATGTTTTAGCACTTCGCTAGGCGATGCTTAACACGTGTTTAGCATGTTTTAGCACTACGCTAGGCGATGCTAACATGTGTTAAAATTATGTTAGCACGTTTTTAGCATGTTTTAATACTTTGCTAGGTGATGCTAGCATATGTTAGCATAATGCTAACATGTTTTTAGCATGCTTTAGAACTTCGCTAGGCGATGTTAACATGTGTTAGTATGATGTTAACACGTTTTTAACACGCTTTAGCACTTCGCTAGGTGATGATAACATGTGTTAACATGATGTTATCACGTTTTTAGCATGTTTTAACACTTCGCTAGGCGATGCTAGCATGTATTAGAATGATGCTAACACGTTTTTAGCATGTTTTAAAACTTCGCTAGGCGATGCTAGCATGATGCTAGCATGTTTTAACACTTCGCTAGGCGATGCTAGCATGTGTTAGTATGATGTTATCACGTTTTTAGCATGCTTTAACACTTCGTTAGGCGATGCTAGCATGTATTAGCATGATGCTAGCACGTTTTTAGCATGCTTTAACACTTCGCTAGGCCATGCTAGCATGTGTTAGCATGATGGTAGCACATTTTTAGCATGTTTTAGCACTTCGCTATGCAATGCTAGCATGTGTTAGAATGATGCTAGCACGTTTTTAGCATGTTTTAACACTTCACTAGGCGATGCTAGCATGATACTAGCATGTTTTTAGCATGTTTTAGCACTTCGCTAGGCGATGCTACCATGTGTTAGAATGATGCTAGCACGTTTTTAACATGTTTTAACACTTCACTAGGCTATGCTAGCATGATACTAGCACGTTTTTAGCATGTTTTAACACTTCGCTAGGCGATGCTAGCATGTGTTAGTATGATGCTAGCACCTTTTTAACATGCTTTAACTCTTCGCTAGGCGATGCTAGCATTTGTGAGCATGATGCTAACCCGTTTTTTTAGCATGTTTTAGCACTTCTCTAGACGATGCTAACATGTGTGTTGGTCATGGATTCACCCTCATGTTGTTCCAAACTATGACAGCTGCTCTTAGCTGTACAGTGAATGTGAATGAAGACCGGTGTTTGATTTGTAACCAGTAGCACCTAAAAAACATGCTAAATATTCAAATCGTTGTTTTAAAATGTAATCTGTATAAAATATAATATTAAATATAATCTACAGTTCCATCACATGTAATCGCATCACGGTTCAGGCTGTATGTAATGAGATGTTGTATAATGTCCAGATTCACGTGCAGGAATACATTCACTGGTATGATGACGGTTGTTGATCATTCTGCTGGTTATCTGTCTGCGTCCCGTTTCACAATATCCTCCTGTGTTTGCTCTGGCCTGCAGCTGTCCGAGACCTAATGCTCATGTTCTGCATTGGTGGATTGTTTGTGATGAATGTCCGGGAGGAGGTCCACACCTGTGACATTATCCAGAGGAGAGATTATGAAGTAAAATATGGTTGTGACCGCTTGCTGTACGGCCAACAAACAACAGCTCATAACGGTCTGATGGAGTGCATGAGTCACCACACACAAATGCACACTTTGGTTTTAATCATTCTGTTGTATTTCACATTATAAGACTTCAAATCAGTCAAACTATAGCGGTATAATCATCATATCGGTTTCTTGCACCCTAATTGAGACTAAACGTGTTGTCCGTGAATTCACACACGTGTGCTCCGTTTCTGTGCCGGTATTTGTGACCCGCGGGCGCGTCCAGACGCTCATAAATACTCGTTACCCCTCGCGATCTAATAAGCGCATAAAGACCTCGAGCTCATGCAGGTTTGTTGTTGTTACTCACTGAACATCATTTATTCTCCGCTAATGAAAAATCATGTTGAGCTCGTAAATGCCGAAAGGTCACATGGAGATGAAACGGTCGCTTTGTTTGACACCAGTGAGATCTCTTCTGTGATTGGACGAGATCATGAATTAAACATGTTAATGCTGTCATGGATTCACCCTCATGCTGTTCCAAACTATGACAGCTGCTCGGTATCTTACAGTTGAACATTTTTATATCATCTCTCTATTCAAATTGTATCCATTTTGTACAATGTAACATAAAAAGTTGCATTTGGAAGGACATGAGAGTGAGTAAATGATGACTCTTACATGAAGGATGTGAATGGTGTTTTGTAAACGATCATGTGATGATAATGTAACGTCTCCGTCACCATTAATCTGTCACACTAAGTGTTTCCTCTCATAATGCGCTCGTCTCCGTCACGTCTCACTCGAGCGTTCAGAGTTTTGACAGTTTGCTCTTGTTGTGTGAATCTGCTCTTTGTCTCTTCCGCTGAAATTGAAACTAATGACGTTTTAATGGTCATGAAAACACAGGATGATAAAATTGCAGGTTAAATGCGAACTGTCGCTCTGAGTTGACGAGAGACAGACAGAGAGAGAGAGAGAGAGAGACAGATAATGGACACGTGACACAATTATTCCATTATTATTAGCTGGCTTGAAAAAGAACACGCTGTTCTACTAAACAAACGTGTTATTATTATTATTACGACTTCTTCTGAGACCAAACGTTTAGACACTAACTCATCCTAGAGATTTCAAGCTACAGTCACCAAACTTTGCACAGGTCTTTAGGCTGTTCTGACTCTAGTTGCTATTATATTTCTAACTGATCGGACTTACGGTTTACGCACAGCAGGCAATTAAAAAAATATATATATTGTGTTAGAAACATAAAAACTAGCAACACCTAGCTACATGCTTTAACATGTTAGAAACATGCTAGTAATGCCTAGCTGTATGTTAGCAATGCCTATCTACATACTTAAACATGCTAGCAATGCCTATATACATATTTAAACATGTTAGCAACATGCTAGCAATGCCTATATACATATTTAAACATGTTAGCAACATGCTAGCAATGCCTAGCTACATGCTTAAACATGTTAGCAACATGCTAGCAATGCCTAGCTACATGCTTAAACATGTTAGCAATGCCTAGCTACATGCTTAAACATGCTAGCAATGTCTATCTACATGTTAGCAATTCCTATCTACATACTTAAACATGCTTGCAATGACTATCTACGTGTTTAAACATGTTAGCAACATGCTTGCCATGCCTAGCTACATGCTTAAACATGTTAACAATGCCTAGCTACATGCTTAAACATGCTAGCAACATGTTATAAATGCCTATCTACATACTTAAACATGCTAGCAATGTCTATCTACGTGTTTAAACATGCTAGCAACATGTTAACAATTCCTATCTACATGCTTAAACATGCTAGCAACATGCTATCAATGCCTAGCTACATGCTTAAACATGCTAGCAATGCCTAGCAACATGATAGCAATGCCTAGCTACATGCTAGCAACATGTTAGCAATGTCTATCTACATGCTTAAACATGCTAGCAATGCCTATCTACATGCTTAAACATGCTAGCAATGCCTAGCAAAATGCTAGCATTGCCTAACTACATGCTAAAACATTCATATTCCATCTAGCAACATGTTAGCAATACCTATTTACATGCTAAAACATGCTGGAAACACATAGCAACATGTTAGCAATGTCTAGCTGTATCTATCTGTCTCTCTCTCTCTCACTGTCTGTCTATCTGTAAAACTCCAAGCTTTTAAACTTGTTAAACTTCCAGACAAGGCTTTTTCAAGCCAACATAAAGTTTTTCTACAAACATTTCAGTCTAGTTATTATTATTATTTGCCGAATAGAAAATTGACCTACACCACAAAAAACAACAACAGAAAAGTCCTTTTTTTGTCTAACACTTTCCATCTGGTGTAAATTTGTGAATAATTTGTTTACATTTTTTTAGATGAAATCAGTGTGAAATGGGCCTTAATTTGGATGGTTTATTTGTGCAGATAATTGAATGAATAATGTTTGTATTGTTATATTGCGTGTGATGTCACATGTCGTCTTGATGTCATCTGTGGTCGTGATGTGTGATGATGTGTTCGCTCATGCGGGGCAGAAGGTCACGAGCGACATTCGTGTTATCTTCACACGTTCCTTTCAGACAAATGTCAGTAAACTTCCCACCAAACCGGCTCTCTCTTCATCACCTCTCTCTCTTCTTCTATCTGACGTATTTCGGGTTCTATTTGTGTATCAGTGTTTGACACGATCGGTCACGTTACTGTCATCAACCACAGAACATGTTATCTTAGAAGAACAGAAAAGAGCACCGTGTTGCCTATAAACATTCAATAAACATGTTTTAATTTCCAGAAGATTCCACATTACAGTTGAAGTCAGATGTTTACATACACTTAGGTTGTAGTCATTAAAACTCATTTTTTTACCACTCCACAGATTTAATTTTAGCAAACTATAGTTTTGGTGAGTCGTTTAGGACATCTAGTTTGTGCATGACACGAGTAATGTTTCCAGCAATTGTTTACAGACCGATTGTGTCACTTTTAATTGACTGTAATCACAATTCCAGTGAGTCAGAATTGTACATACACTTAAGTTAACTGTGTCTTTAAGCAGCTTGGAAAATTCCAGAACATGATGTCACGCCTTTAAACCAGGGGTGCCCAATATGTCGATCGCAAAGGCAATGCTGGTAGATCGCACAAAATTTAAATGTGCTTTCGTTAAATTTATATACGAATAAATAGAAAGTCTTTCCTTCTTTTAGTTTCTGTCTGACTTGAACTTGACGAGTACATTTTGACCAGGTGAGATTTTTGTTTATTCTGTTGCCATGACAACTATGTTCGCGCCCTCCAAGGGCTTCTGACCGTGCGTTCACACCAGAAGCGGCGAGAGCGTCAAATCGACCGGAAGTCATTCATTTTCAATGACAGCCAGCGTCTCTCGGCGGCGAGAAGCGGCGCGGCGAGTCTTGGGCGGTGTGGGCGTCAGATGAAAGTTCAAGTGCGGCCAACATTATGGTAATGAGCTGTGACGCGGTTCAGCGACCTATTGGAATATAGAAGTGCTCCGCTCTAGCGAAGTCTAGAGAACACAACCGTGTAAACTTTGGTTCCCACCAAACATTCGTTCCGAAGATAAAATGGAGGAGAAACGAATTATTGCCGTGACGGGTTTCCCAGTAATATATGACCAAGACCACAGTTATTATTACAAATGTATTTTATTTTGATAACAGACAACTATAATTTTAATTACTTTCTGCCATCGATCAATTTTAAAGAGTTCATGAGGATATACGCTACTTGTGATCGGTCGGCAAAAAGTAAATGGTCGACATGTCTGGATGTTTAAATTGCGGCCCCCTTTAAATATAGTTCACAAAACAAAGCATTCTGAACAAACGTTGCCGCCTATTTCAACTACGTCAGAGCTTCCACGAGCGTCCTCGAGCGTCGAAGGCAGGGCAGCCAGAGCGAATTTTGACGCTCTCGCCACTTCTGGTTTGAACGTATGGTGAGAACAGAGCATGAAATTGCAAAGCTAGCTGTGTTTGAGGCTAGTTACCAGCAGCTAATGCCCGGATTATGCAAAACTGTCTGTTTCCATTCAGTGCAAGTCATCAGAATAAGGTAAATGCCCTGACTATTGTAATCTATTGTGCTGTAGGTGTTTTGGGTTTAGTGTTAAAACTGAATGATATCAACATTGAACATTATTATATATTTGTTTATTAATTAGAAGATGATTTCCATGTAAGGATACATGCAGTAGTCCCAACAAACATTTTTATTTTTTATTTAAATGAAACTGTGCTTTTTTTAGTTGGTAGATCTTATTGAGTTGCTCATTTAAAAGTAGATCATCACACAATAAGTGTGGGTACCCCTGCTCTAGACAATTAGCCAATTAGCTTCTGGAGGTGTACTGAACATCG